>NC_047117.1:0-216833 GCF_902500255.1 Thalassophryne amazonica | reverse complement strand
TTGTAGCTTGTTAAACTTGTTGCTTGTTTGGTAGCATGTTATTAGTTTGTTAGCTTGTTAGCTTGTTGCTTGTTTGGTAGCGTGTTAGTTTGGTAGCATGTTATTAGTTTGTTAGCTTGTTAACTTGTTGCTTGTTTGGTAGCATGTTATTAGTTTGTTAGCTTGTTAGCTTGTTGCTTGTTTGGTAGCTTGTTGTTTGGTAGCATGTTATTAGTTTGTTAGCTTGTTAACTTGTTGCTTGTTTGGTAGCATGTTATTAGTTTGTTAGCTTGTTAGCTTGTTGCTTGTTAGTTTGGTAGCATGTTATTAGTTTGTTAGCTTGTTAGCTTATTGCTTGTTGGTAGCATGTTAGTTTGGTAGCATGTTATTAGTTTGTTAGCTTGTTAACTTGTTGCTTGTTTGGTAGCATGTTATTAGTTTGTTAGCTTGTTAGCTTGTTGCTTGTTTGGTAGCATGTTATTTGTTAGCTTGTTAGCTTGTTGCTTGTTTGGTAGCGTGTTAGTTTGGTAGCATGTTATTAGTTTGTTAGCTTGTTAACTTGTTGCTTGTTTGGTAGCATGTTATTAGTTTGTTAGCTTGTTAGCTTGTTGCTTGTTTGGTAGCGTGTTAGTTTGGTAGCATGTTATTAGTTTGTTAGCTTGTTAACTTGTTGCTTGTTTGGTAGCATGTTATTAGTTTGTTAGCTTGTTAGCTTGTTTGTTTGGTAGCTTGTTGTTTGGTAGCATGTTATTAGTTTGTTAGCTTGTTAACTTGTTGCTTGTTTGGTAGCATGTTATTAGTTTGTTAGCTTGTTAGCTTGTTGCTTGTTAGTTTGGTAGCATGTTATTAGTTTGTTAGCTTGTTAGCTTATTGCTTGTTTGGTAGCATGTTAGTTTGGTAGCATGTTATTAGTTTGTTAGCTTGTTAACTTGTTGCTTGTTTGGTAGCGTGTTAGTTTGGTAGCATGTTATTAGTTTGTTAGCTTGTTAACTTGTTGCTTGTTTGGTAGCGTGTTAGTTTGGTAGCATGTTATTAGTTTGTTAGCTTGTTAACTTGTTGCTTGTTTGGTAGCTTGTTGTTTGGTAGCATGTTATTAGTTTGTTAGCTTGTTAACTTGTTGTTAGTATGGTAGCTTGTTAGCTTGTTGTTAGTTTGGTAGCTTGTTAGTTTGGTAGCATGTTATTAGTTTGTTAGCTTGTTAACTTGTTGCTTGTTAGTTTGGTAGCATGTTATTAGTTTGTTAGCTTGTTAACTTCAATCAATCAATCAACGTTTTTCTTATATAGCGCCAAATCACAACAAACAGTTGCCCCAAGGCGCTCCATATTGCAAGGCAAGGCCATACAATAACTTGTTGCTTGTTTGGTAGCGTGTTAGTTTGGTAGCATGTTATTAGTTTGTTAGCTTGTTAACTTGTTGCTTGTTTGGTAGCTTGTTGTTTGGTAGCATGTTATTAGTTTGTTAGCTTGTTAACTTGTTGCTTGTTTGGTAGCTTGTTGTTAGTATGGTAGCTTGTTAGCTTGTTGTTAGTTTGGTAGCATGTTATTAGTTTGTTAGCTTGTTAACTTGTTGCTTGTTAGTTTGGTAGCATGTTATTAGTTTGTTAGCTTGTTAACTTGTTACTTGTTTGGTAGCGTGTTAGTTTGGTAGCATGTTATTAGTTTGTTAGCTTGTTAACTTGTTGCTTGTTTGGTAGCTTGTTGTTTGGTAGCATGTTATTAGTTTGTTAGCTTGTTAACTTGTTGCTTGTTTGGTAGCTTGTTGTTTGGTAGCATGTTATTAGTTTGTTAGCTTGTTAACTTGTTGCTTGTTTGGTAGCGTGTTAGTTTGGTAGCATGTTATTAGTTTGTTAGCTTGTTAACTTGTTGCTTGTTTGGTAGCTTGTTGTTTGGTAGCATGTTATTAGTTTGTTAGCTTGTTAACTTGTTGCTTGTTTGGTAGCTTGTTGTTTGGTAGCATGTTATTAGTTTGCTAGCTTGTTAACTTGTTGCTTGTTTGGTAGCTTGTTGTTTGGTAGCATGTTATTTGTTAGCTTGTTGCTTGTTTGGTAGCTTGTTGTTAGTATGGTAGCTTGTTAGCTTGTTGTTTGTTTGGTAGCTTGTTGTTTGTTTGGTAACTTGTTGTTTGTTTGGTTGTTAGCATGTTGTTTGGTTGTATGTTGTTAGTTCGTTAGCTTGTTGTTAGTTTGTTTGCTTGTTTGGTAGCTTGTTGTTTGGTAGCATGTTATTTGTTAGCTTGTTAACTTGTTCCTTGTTTGGTAGCTTGTTGCTTGTTTGGTAGCTTGTTGTTTGGTAGCATGTTATTTGTTAGCTTGTTAACTTGTTGCTTGTTTGGTAGCTTGTTGCTTGTTTGGTAGCTTGTTGTTACTATGGTAGCTTGTTAGCTTGTTGTTAGTTTGGTAGCTTGTAGTTTGTTTGGTAGCTTGTTGTTTGGTAGCATGTTATTAGTTTGCTAGCTTGTTAACTTGTTGCTTGTTTGGTAGCTTGTTGTTTGGTAGCATGTTATTTGTTAGCTTGTTAACTTGTTGCTTGTTTGGTAGCTTGTTGTTTGGTAGCATGTTATTTGTTAGCTTGTTAACTTGTTGCTTGTTTGGTAGCTTGTTGTTACTATGGTAGCTTGTTAGCTTGTAATTTGTTTGGTAGCTTGTTGTTAGTTTGGTATCTTGTAGTTAGTTTGGTAGCTTGTTGTTTGGTAGCATGTTATTAGTTTGTTAGCTTGTTAACTTGTTGCTTGTTTGGTAGCTTGTTAGTTTGGTAGCATGTTATTAGTTTGTTAGCTTGTTAACTTGTTGCTTGTTTGGTAGCTTGTTAGTTTGGTAGCATGTTGTTAGTTTGTTAGCTTGTTAACGTGTTGCTTGTTTGGTAGCTTGTTGTTTGGTAGCATGTTATTAGTTTGTTAGCTTGTTAACTTGTTGCTTGTTTGGTAGCTTGTTGTTTGGTAGCATGTTATTTGTTAGCTTGTTAACTTGTTGCTTGTTTGGTAGCTTGTTGTTACTATGGTAGCTTGTTAGCTTGTAGTTTGTTTGGTAGCTTGTTAGTTTGGTAGCTTGTAGTTTGTTTGGTAGCTTGTTAGTTTGGTAGCATGTTATTAGTTTGTTAGCTTGTTAGTTTGTTAGCTTGTTAACTTGTTGCTTGTTAGTTTGGTAGCATGTTATTAGTTTGTTAGCTTGTTAACTTGTTGCTTGTTTGGTAGCGTGTTAGTTTGGTAGCATGTTATTAGTTTGTTAGCTTGTTAAGTTGTTGCTTGTTTGGTAGCTTGTTGTTTGGTAGCATGTTATTAGTTTAACTTGTTGCTTGTTTGGTAGCTTGTTGTTTGGTAGCATGTTATTAGTTTGTTAGCTTGTTAACTTGTTGCTTGTTTGGTAGCTTGTTGTTTGGTAGCATGTTATTTGTTAGCTTGTTAACTTGTTGCTTGTTTGGTAGCTTGTTGTTAGTATGGTAGCTTGTTAGCTTGTTGTTTGTTTGGTAGCTTGTTGTTAGTATGGTAGCTTGTTAGCTTGTTGTTAGTTTGGTAGCATGTTATTAGTTTGTTAGCTTGTTAACTTGTTGCTTGTTAGTTTGGTAGCATGTTATTAGTTTGTTAGCTTGTTAACTTGTTACTTGTTTGGTAGCGTGTTAGTTTGGTAGCATGTTATTAGTTTGTTAGCTTGTTAACTTGTTGCTTGTTTGGTAGCTTGTTGTTTGGTAGCATGTTATTAGTTTGTTAGCTTGTTAACTTGTTGCTTGTTTGGTAGCTTGTTGTTTGGTAGCATGTTATTAGTTTGTTAGCTTGTTAACTTGTTACTTGTTTGGTAGCGTGTTAGTTTGGTAGCATGTTATTAGTTTGTTAGCTTGTTAACTTGTTGCTTGTTTGGTAGCTTGTTGTTTGGTAGCATGTTATTAGTTTGTTAGCTTGTTAACTTGTTGCTTGTTTGGTAGCTTGTTGTTTGGTAGCATGTTATTAGTTTGCTAGCTTGTTAACTTGTTGCTTGTTTGGTAGCTTGTTGTTTGGTAGCATGTTATTTGTTAGCTTGTTGCTTGTTTGGTAGCTTGTTGTTAGTATGGTAGCTTGTTAGCTTGTTGTTTGTTTGGTAGCTTGTTGTTTGTTTGGTAACTTGTTGTTTGTTTGGTTGTTAGCATGTTGTTTGGTTGTATGTTGTTAGTTCGTTAGCTTGTTGTTAGTTTGTTTGCTTGTTTGGTAGCTTGTTGTTTGGTAGCATGTTATTTGTTAGCTTGTTAACTTGTTGCTTGTTTGGTAGCTTGTTGCTTGTTTGGTAGCTTGTTGTTTGGTAGCATGTTATTTGTTAGCTTGTTAACTTGTTGCTTGTTTGGTAGCTTGTTGCTTGTTTGGTAGCTTGTTGTTACTATGGTAGCTTGTTAGCTTGTTGTTAGTTTGGTAGCTTGTAGTTTGTTTGGTAGCTTGTTGTTTGGTAGCATGTTATTAGTTTGCTAGCTTGTTAACTTGTTGCTTGTTTGGTAGCTTGTTGTTTGGTAGCATGTTATTTGTTAGCTTGTTAACTTGTTGCTTGTTTGGTAGCTTGTTGTTTGGTAGCATGTTATTAGTTTGTTAGCTTGTTAACTTGTTGCTTGTTTGGTAGCTTGTTGTTACTATGGTAGCTTGTTAGCTTGTAATTTGTTTGGTAGCTTGTTGTTAGTTTGGTATCTTGTAGTTAGTTTGGTAGCTTGTTGTTTGGTAGCATGTTATTAGTTTGTTAGCTTGTTAACTTGTTGCTTGTTTGGTAGCTTGTTAGTTTGGTAGCATGTTATTAGTTTGTTAGCTTGTTAACTTGTTGCTTGTTTGGTAGCTTGTTAGTTTGGTAGCATGTTGTTAGTTTGTTAGCTTGTTAACGTGTTGCTTGTTTGGTAGCTTGTTGTTTGGTAGCATGTTATTAGTTTGTTAGCTTGTTAACTTGTTGCTTGTTTGGTAGCTTGTTGTTTGGTAGCATGTTATTTGTTAGCTTGTTAACTTGTTGCTTGTTTGGTAGCTTGTTGTTACTATGGTAGCTTGTTAGCTTGTAGTTTGTTTGGTAGCTTGTTAGTTTGGTAGCTTGTAGTTTGTTAGCATGTTATTAGTTTGTTAGCTTGTTAGTTTGTTAGCTTGTTAACTTGTTGCTTGTTAGTTTGGTAGCATGTTATTAGTTTGTTAGCTTGTTAACTTGTTGCTTGTTTGGTAGCGTGTTAGTTTGGTAGCATGTTATTAGTTTGTTAGCTTGTTAAGTTGTTGCTTGTTTGGTAGCTTGTTGTTTGGTAGCATGTTATTAGTTTAACTTGTTGCTTGTTTGGTAGCTTGTTGTTTGGTAGCATGTTATTAGTTTGTTAGCTTGTTAACTTGTTGCTTGTTTGGTAGCTTGTTGTTTGGTAGCATGTTATTTGTTAGCTTGTTAACTTGTTGCTTGTTTGGTAGCTTGTTGTTAGTATGGTAGCTTGTTAGCTTGTTGTTTGTTTGGTAGCTTGTTGTTTGTTTGGTAGCTTGTTGTTTGTTTGGTTGTTAGCATGTTGTTTGGTTGTATGTTGTTGTTAGTTTGTTTGCTTGTTTGGTAGCTTGTTGTTAGTATGTTAGCTTGTTGCTTGTTTGGTAGTGTAGTGACTCCGCCCATTCGCTCCCCTCGGGACGCGAACTCACGAGCTCCAGCATGGGAGTCGGACTCTCTAACCAGAAGGCTAAAACCCAGGGCTCTGGCCTTGTGACCAGAGAATCCTTTTGAGCTGTTGGGAGTGAGGTTTACTAACTACATCTGCACAGCAACACCTGCTGGCCTACGTTACAGTAGCTTGTTGTTTGTTTGGTAGGTTGTTTGGTAGCTTGTTGTTAGTTTGTTAGCTTGTTTGTTTGGTAGCTTGTTGTTAGTTTGTTTGTTAGGTTGTTTGGTAGCTTGTTGCTTGTTTTGTAGCTTGTTTTTTGGTTTGTCTGTTGTTGTTTTTTGTTAGCATAGTTTGTGTGTTAGCCGGTAAGTCTCTCTCTCTGTGTGTCTGTTGAGGCTTAACATGTTCGGGGTGTCCGGGCGGATTCAGAAGGAGCGGCAGCGGGCCAGTGGTCTGGGCTCTGTCCAACAGGCTGTGTGCTACCTGAACCAGGACTTCCAGGCTCTGAAGTTGGACTGTACTCAGCGTGGACTTCTCTTTGAAGATCCCCTGTTCCGGGCAGAGCCGGCCTCATTGGGTTTCAAGGAGCTTGGACCTTTTACGGCGAAGACACAAGGAGTCGAATGGAAAAGACCCACCGTGAGAACCAACACCCTTCATTCTTTATAGCCTGACAAAACACACACTCACTGTCTTCTTCTTTTGGCTGCTCCCATTAGGGGGCACCACAGCAGATCAATCGTTTCCATCTCACCCTGTCCTCTGTATCTTCCTCTGTCTCTCCAACCACCTGCATGTCCTCCCTCAGCACATCCATAAACCTCCTCTTTGTCCTCCCTCTTCTCCTCCTGCCTGGTGGCTCCATCCTCAGCATCCTTCTCCCTATATACCCTGGGTCCCTCCTCTGCACGTCCATACCATCTCAATCTCGCCTCTCTGACTTTGTCTCCAAACTGTCCCACCTGAGCTGTCCCTCTAATATGTTCATTCCTAATCTTGTCCATTCCTGTCACTCCCAAAGAGAATCTCAACATCTTCAGCTCTGCCAGCTCCAGCTCCGCCTCCTGTCTTTTTGTTCGTGTCACCGTCTCTAAGCCGTCCAACATAGCTGGTCTCACTACTGTCTTGTAAACTTTCTCCTTCACGCTTGCTGATATTCTTCGGTCACAAATCACTCCTGCCACCTTTCTCCACCCACTCCACCCTGCCTGCACTCTCTTCTTCACCTCTCTACCACACTCTCCATTACTTTGGACAGCCTCAGGACACATGCTCTGCTGGCTACTGATGACTGTAGCCGCCCGAGGACTGAGCTAGAGTTAGCATCAGGTGGCGAATTCACAGGGCAGATGAATCAGTCTGCATTTAACAGACACGTACTCCAAGTCTAGGGAGCAGTAACGCTCACAGTCACTCAATTTGTGCATCAGCTCTGCAGCCGCGCTTCTGCTTCCTCTCCCAATGCCACCTGTGGCGCTTGTCATCGGGGATAGTAATCCATGGAGCGCCGCAGGCTTTGGCGGTGGCCTCCAAGATATAGTGAGAGCGGAGAAACTCGGCTGTGATTGTTTGCTCGCTGCTTAATCCAGTCTGCAGGAGCTGATGGTGATGATGGTGATGATGATGATGATGATCGCCCAACACAACGACAGATTGAACAACAGTAACTCACACACGCACAACCACACGTAGCACCACAAGAGAGACCGCTGAGCCGCTGCGCCAAACACGCCACCATATTGCCAGATATAGTGGAATGGGGCTGTGCAGGCCTGCAGATGAACAGTACAGGAACGATCAGTCTGTGGGGGGGGGGGGGGCAGGGTCTATGGGGTCTCTGTCATTATTTATGAGTCCAGCTGTGGACGGAAAGAAGCTGTTTTTGTGTCTTGAGGTTTTGATCCTGATGGACCTCAGCCGTCTGCCAGAGGGGAGGTTGACGTTTGTGTCCTGGGTGGGAGGGGTCGGCATCCATTGGATCCATTTACATGTTGTAAATTATTCTTGATAATCTGGTTAATCTGGATCTCATCTGGTATGTTTTTAGACATGTTAGACTTGTGTTGACTGTAGCTTAACACCTATGACTTTTATTTTTTTTAAATATCAACGTTTTACATGTTGATAGAAGAAGAAGATTACCCCAAAAAAGTATATCACATGTCATAAATGTTACTGCAATTCACATTCATTTCTAAATTCCTGTTTTCTTTTTCTGCTGTTACAGCAAACAGCCAACGGGACAATAATAATCATCATCGTCAGGCTCTACGTGCTTTTCTGGTCTACAGGGCAGATGTAGAGCAGATCATTTCCAATAAGTTGTCTCTGTGCATGTTGTCCATCTGTTGCTAGCTTCCATTCCTCCTGACAGTCATCTTACAAAAGGGAATTGAAATGAATTGTGATGAGAACAATAATGATTAGATGGAGCTCAGCAACACAACTGAATCACCTCAAAGAGACTGGAACCACGTCCTCCTACGCTCTTATAGAGGAGCAATAAATTACTCTGAATTCAGGAAAACCTGCAGACTAAGAAAGGATTCCAATGTCAGAATCCGTGGAAAAATACAAAGAGACGGCACCATGTTGAGAAAATGGCAAAATGCAACATATTTATACCTTTTATGTTCATTCATGTACCAGCATACAAACAATAACAACATATCAGGACACTGAATAGTTTTCTTGTCCCAACTTGCAGAAGTTGGAGATAAAAGCCTGCAGAGAGATTTGATTGGACATGTGTGATGTTAATCAGGTATCAGGTTCAGTGTGGCTCTGGTCCAGCTCTGGTCCAGACAAAGTCAGGGAACTCGTGTTGTTCATCAGCTGGAACTAACATCCTGCTGGTTATCCACGTGTCCACTTCACTGCATGTCCCACAGGCTGCTGTTGCCTTCTGAACCGGGCTGGTGCCACTGGGTCAAGTACTTTTTTTATTGGCTGGTGGTTCATTCAGTTCATCTTGATCTTTGGCTCTTTTCAGCCTGAGGACTGAGGAGGGTCACATTTAATGACTGGGTGTATTCAGTTAAAAAGATACTAAATGTACGTGTGTGTGTGTGTGTGTGTGTGTGTTTTCTGTACACAGACCCCAAGCATCCATGTGTATGTAAAGGAAGAACCCTTTAAGCAGGTACACAGGGCCCAACAAGTACTCCGTCAACAATGAGCCCAAATTACCAAATATTCTCCTCATGTACCTCAGCCATCAAATTTAATCCACGATAACATGTCAGATGAAACCCGAAGTCGGGGTGTTCCGCGACATCATCGTGAAAGGACATCCCTCCATCTCACCAGGATTTACAGCGAATCGACGACCTTAATCCTCCTGGCTGCCGTCACTGGGGCGCATTTCTCACTATTTAACGGATTCAAGGTGGAAAAAAAGTTTAATTTCCGCTTCTCCAGCCAGCGAGCGGCACTCACCACATTGGTTACACGCTGCTGGGATGTGATTGGTTCAGACAGATCACGTGGGGTTCTGCTTCTCTGTAAAAAAAAAAAAAATTCTTGCATTTCTATCTCGCTGCTGTGCAGACTTTTTGAATTGAACTCTGTGAAATGTACTTTTGTATATTTTTAGCAAAACTATTGTGTAAAGATCATTTTGACCAACTTTACTGGAACGGACTGTGAAGGATTTTTCATCCGATGGCATGATACTCCAGACTTCCTGATTGGTTTTGTTCTTGGCAGGAACTGAAGCATGACCCTGACTTCATTGTGGGCGGGGCCACTAGGACTGACATCTGTCAAGGAGCCCTGGGTAAGCCTCTGGCACTGCAAATAAACACGCGTGTACATCAGCACACAAACCCTTAAAACTAAAACCCAGCAGGAATACGTAATGTTTTATAACATTTTGTAAATAGCAACAGTGCCCTCTAGAGGCCACACTTTGATTAGCAGCTTGATTGGTCTGTCTTTATCTGGGTCCATCAGGTTCCAAACTTTCAGAGCTCTTCAGGAGTTCTTCCAGAGTTACTGATGAACAATGACTGACACGATGAGGAGGACCTCCTGTTTTGGATCACGTTGGCGTCTTTTCACGTCATAATTTGAAGTCTTGTTCCTTTGTTGGAATAGAAGGTGACATTTGGTTTGCTTCAGACTGATGACTTGTCACTAATTGCAGTATTCTGGTGGCCAGCAGAGGCCACTGTTGCTTGTGTAGCAGCTTGCTCTGCATTGTGTTTCTGTTGTGACTCCTCCCACTCGCTCCCCTCAGGATGCAAACTTACGATCACTGGCAGTCAGTTAAAACCCGTGTTCTGGTCTGAGGGTCCGGAGTGTCCTTTGACTGTCAGGGGTGTAGTGTCTGGAACATTCTGTGACTGCAGTAACTAAGGTTTCCTGCAGGGGCGCTAGACACATATAACAGGCTGTGACTCGTGCACAGCCAGAGCCTGTCAGTCGTGTCAGTTGCAGAAGTAGAGGGAACGCAGAGACAAGACGGTTGTTATTTTCAGTCCTGTAATTAAATGCGTTGTCGTTCCAGTGAAGCTTCATCGTTTCTACAGCAGATGAGCCCATGCACAGCGCCTCCTGCTGGCCTCCGTCACACTTGTTTCTATAAAGTAGCTTTTTATTTGGCTGCTAACTTTACGAACATTTATGAGTCACTGTGCACGCATATGTCTGTGACCTAACTGGTGCTTTAGGTGGTAATGTGACAGCAGCTCGCTAGCTGGAAAGGAGCTAATTACTGAAAATGATACAGATTCATCTATTAGCCAGAATGACCTTGATATCACTAGCTGGTTAGCAGGGGATTTGTAGTTTCTTGGTAATTATCATATATACATGTAGTATTTTTAGCCACATATTATTGATTTTCTCTGAGAAAACAAATGTTAGTTAACCTGCTCGCTAATGACACACAAATGTAACACCATAGGGGTCTTTTGGTCTCAGCATGTGAGGTTTAGTGTAGACTCCATTTATTCAGAGAGTGGCAACATGACAAGTCGGGGAAAAAACAACCCTGGTCACATGACTCCTGGAGCCATCTTGGTTCCAAAATAGCTGTTAATGTGTCTGTATGTAAATCAGCTGTTTTATTTATTTATTCTCTGAAAATGTCGGGTTGTTGTACGTTTGGAGGCACAAATAGACACAACAACCTACCATCAACATGTTTCATGTTTCAACAACATGTTTCAACCTACCATCCCTGGTTCTCAAGACCAGGCACCTAAGTGGCTCGACTCTATTTTACTCTTCCTTTTTAGATATTTAGTTATACCTTAGTATACTGGCATAGTTCCACCTTAGAAATGGAATATAATATATAAGATGTACCTTACTGAATGTTCATGGAATAAACATTGTACGAGGTCTGCTAGAAAAGTATCCGGCCTTTTTATTTTTTTCAAAAACCTGATGGATTTGAATCACGTGTGCTTGCATGAGCCAACCTTGAACCATGCGTGAATTTTTTCATGCCTGTCGATTGCGTCAGTTGCTGGCAAGCAGCCTTTGTGTGAGGTCATGTGTCGTGCTCTCTGCAGATTTTCATTGCAAGGAAAATGGCATGTTGATGGCCGACCGGAGCGTGGCTCACTCTCCACCGTGGCGCGGCTGTCTTTAAACCGGTTGTACCGCTCCTTAATCTGTGTGACGCCCAGAGGATCGTCACCCAAAGCCGTCTGAATCTTCCGAATGGTTTCCACCTGGCTGCCGCTCAGTTTCTGGCTAAATTTGATGCGGTGCTGCTCCAGTCGTTCCGCCATTTTCCTTGCAATAAAAATCCACAGAGAGCACAACACATGACCTCACACAAAGGCTGCCAATCGACAGGCGTGAAAAAATTCACGCATGCGCACGAAGGTTCAAGGTTGGCTGATGCAAGCACACGTGATTCAAATCCATCAGGTTTCTGAAAAAAATAAAAAGGTTGGATACTTTTCTAACAGACCTCATATATAACGGATTTTGTACAGCGGATTTTTCACTCACATCAGATCCCGTCCGATCACAGTGTATTTCCATTAAACCCCTCACATGTGGGACCGGAGACATTTACGTTATTAAAAGTCCAACCGTTTATTTTTTCACACCGTGTTCAGACTCGGACCTGCAGCCTGACATGAACCTGTTAAATCAGACGCAGCAAAAGGCTGTGATTTGACACTTTGCTGCTTTCACTGCTTCATATTTTAACAGTTTTACAGTTTACACGCTGATAAACGGATCAGAAAAGTCCTCATCACATTTATAGCACAAAGTCAGTAAAAGAGGAAAATGTTCAGCTTCCCTTTGATTTGGAGGTGATGATTGTAGAAAGAAAAACTTGTTGAGGGTCAAATTAGTCCAGAATAAAGCAAAATCCAGAGACAGAGAACTTTAAAACTGTCACACACGTCGTTGTATGACACAGAGTTACAGAGCTGCAGACGCATAAATCAGGCTTTAAATTAATTAAATAGATCATCATAACTTATAAATTTGATATCTTAACTATTTTTATATTTATTCTGATAGCTCCTGTACCTGAATGTGTTTCTGTATGTGGTTAAAAGATTTTTTAAAATGTTGTAAACATAAAAGGTTCATTCAGTAGTTCAGTACAGTTGGAACTAAAATGGTGCCAAGTTCTGAGTTGACACCGCTCTCTCAATAAAGGCACTCTAGTTTACTTCACTGCACAGCACCTCCTGCTGGCCACCATTACAACAGCAAAGATTAAAAAGTATACAGTGTTTATGAGAATGTTTTAGCTGCTCACATCTGACTGTAATTTTTTTTTTTTATGTCACTGCCAGAAGCAGGAAGTGCTTTAATGTGAACGCTGCTAATGTTGCTTTTAGCGTTTAGCTGAACATTCACTAATGGAGTCAGCTTATGCATTAGCAGCATTTAGAGGCCATTAGCATCTGGAATAATTTTAACAACAATACAAAATGTTATCAGGAGATAATCTGTGTGAGAAAGAACATGTGACAGTGAGCTAAAACAACTGATGATCCAAATCTCTTAAAGACGTTATGATGTCTATGTTAGTGAGCTGGAGCTGGCCGGACCGGGCAAAACTGTTCTGACTCTGTTTGGACAGGGGACTGCTGGCTGCTGGCGGCCATCGGCTCGCTGACCCTGAACCAGACGCTGCTGCACCGCGTGGTTCCGCACGGACAGAGCTTCAGCTGCGATTACGCCGGCATCTTCCACTTCCAGGTCAGACACTGCCCCCTTCAGGCTGCTGCACGCTGTTACATCACATCATGTCTGCCAACGTCAACTAGCTTAGCATCATACAGTGATGTCACGTACTGCAGCGCCACCTATTGTAATGTCAGGAGGACTGTGAAGCTGAAATTAGCATTCGGTCTGTCTCAGTTTTTACCTTTTAACTCACTGGAAGACCTACACCAAGGTTTGTGACATACTTCTGATTTTACTGTTGTTATTGGTATTTTGGACTCTCTCTGGTCCTCTCCATAGTTCTCGGTGAAGTTCTTTTGATTTGGTTCGGGTTATTGGTATTTTGGACTCTCTCTGGTCCTCTCCGTAGTTCTCGGTGAAGTTCTTTTGATTTGGTTCGGGTTATTGGTATTTTGGACTCTCTCTGGTCCTCTCCGTAGTTCTCAGTGAAGTCCTTTTGATTTGGTTCGGGTTATTGGTATTTTAGTCTCTCTCTGGTTCTCTCTGTAGTTCTCAGTAGAGTTCTTCTGGTTTGGTTCCGTCTTCAGTTCTGGCAGTTCGGTGAGTGGGTGGACGTGGTGATTGACGACCGTCTGCCCGTCAAAGACGGAGAGCTGATGTTTGTCCACTCGGCTGAAGGCAGCGAGTTCTGGAGCGCCCTGCTGGAGAAAGCCTATGCCAAGTAACTCCGCCCACCAGGTTACACAGACGTAGCCTCAGACACGCACACGTGCACCTGGAACCGCTCAGTGTTTACTCATAAACTACAGATATGACCCACTAATGTTAGCTAGTAAACACAGCTAACATGACGCTGAACGTGTAGCATTTGCATGCTAACATTAGGTTAGCATGTTATCATGCATATTAGTGTGCTTGCAAACCTACCGATGCTAACATGCTAACACTCTTAATCTTTTGATGCTTCTTTGTAAAATCATGGGCTATTTATTTATTTATCTGTCTGTCTCATAGCAGGATTACAGCAAAACTACTCCTTGGATTTTGATGAAATTTTCACCACAGATTAGATACATGGAAGACTCCATTAAATTTTAGAGGTGATCTGGATCAAGATTCACTTTATATAGGCTTTGAAGGATTACGTCAAAACTCCTCGGATTCTCACCAAATTTGCACCACAGATAGATATTAGGGCCTGGAAGACTACACTGATTTTGGGACGTGATCTGGATCCGGATTTCACTTTGTAGACTTTTAAAGTTTACATCAAAACTACTTCACGGACATGACATCACAATGTAAAACCAAGATAAGCCAAAACCAAGCTAAAATCAAGTCAAAACCAAAATCAAAGTCCCCTGAAATGGAGAGTGCCCTGAGAGGCTGCTACAACACCACAGTCTGGGATGAGCTGATCAACCTGCACGGTGAGGACACACACTGTCTGACAGATTATCCTAACTTCTGTGCAGATGTGGTCTGCCCAACCAAGACTGTCCGCTGTTACCCTGACAACAACCCATAGGTAACACGGGAAGTCAAAGCTGTCTTCAACAGGAAGAAGGCTGCCTTCAGGAGCAGAGACATGGAGGCAAAGAAGGCAGCACGGCAGGAGGTGAATCTCTGCATAAAAGACAGTTACAGGAGAAAGATGGAGCAGAAGCTGGAAGAAAACAACATGAAGGAGGTCTGGGAAGGTGTGAAAATCATCACAGGCCACAACACAGAGACACAGGGGGGAAAATGGAGAGGGCGAACAAACTTAAGGGGCATTTACACGAGCATGCCTTTGCTTCACGACACATCATGACCTGTGTCGTGCTGGAGAGTAAACTCGTCTTTAACGGGTGCAGACAGGACGCCAGAGGGCCAGTGCGTGCTATTGTGCACAAAGAAATTTAAAATGTTCAAAAAATCTTTCACGCACAAATGTCATGCTATGTGGTGTGATCTAATCGCCAACACGCCGTGCAGCTCATCAAGTGGAGTAAAGAAGAAAGGAACACGGCAAGTGGTGACGTCAGCTGATCACATCAGAGCACAGCTCGCCTTAAGGATTAGAACAAGAAGTTAAATCTGTTATAACCATGCTTTAACAGCAGCAGACAAGAAGGAAAGAACACACAACTGTTTTATCGAGCCATGACACTGTAAACATGACAAATAATTACCTTTTAAGATGCTTTCTGCAGGTAGTTAGGTGCGCGTACGGCTCTGGCTGCAGCCTCCTCTGTGATTCAGGAAGTGATTAGAGCCGTTTTCAACAGCCAATTTGCAGAAAAAAATGATTAATCCACCACAAAATAATTATTTTATATACGCAGTGTCCAGCACAGAGCGCGTGGCAGCCAGTAGAACAAAGAACGGCGTCCAGCTGTGAACACAGTGGGTGGGATCATCACAACACAGGTGGTGCTGTTGCATGAAGCTAAAGCCCCTTTCACACTGGGGCTGCTTCAAGTTGCATCATGTGGCGTCATGACGACACAGGAATGTCTGCGTCAGGTGCGCGCAGCAGGGGGCAGAGAGGAGGTGAGAACGCAGCCTGCAGGTTTTCTGCACAGAGAGGTCAGAGTGCACAGTTTGGCTGCAGAAGAGTTCATGCATCGTTCCAGTTCTTCTACCTGCTACACTGAGTCCACTTGCACCTGGATAAGACAAACGGCACAGTGAGGCTTCTCTTCCTGGACTTCTCGAGTGCCTTCAACACCATCCAGCCCCTTGTGCTTTAGGACAAACTGAACAGGATGCAAGTGGACCCCTGCCTGGTCACTTGGATCTCCTGTAACCTCACCGACAGGCCGCAGTGTGTCAGGCTGAGGGATACCACGTCTGACACTGCGATCAGCACCAACGGAGCACCCCAGGTGGTGCTGGCCCCTCTTCTCTTCACTCTGTACACCTCTGGCTTCTGCTACAACTCTGAGCTGTGTCACATCCAGAAGTTCACAGATGACACAGCCATTGTTTGATGGATCAGGGATGACAGAGAGGAGGAGCACAGGAGCCTAGTGAAGGACTTTGCTGCCTGGTGCCACACAAACCATCTACAGCTCAACACCTCGAAGACAAAGGAGCTGGCTATTGACTTTGGGAAGTCCAGACCAAGACCATGACCAGTTCTGATCCAGGGAGCTGAGGTGGAGGCTGTCGATTCCTACAAGTACCTCGGGCTGTGGCTGGACAGCAAATTGGACTGGACAACCAACACCAACCACCTGTACAGGAAGGGACAGAGCAGGCTGGACTTCCTGAGGAGGCTGCGGTCATTTAACATCTGCAGGAAACTCCTGTGGATGTTCTACTAGTCTGTAGTAGCCAGTGACCTCTTTTACACTGTGGTGTGCTGGGGGGGGGCAGCACATCCAAGAAGGACACATCCAGGCTGGACAAACTGATCAGGTGGGCTGGCTTTGTGGTTGCATGAAGCTGGAGTCTCTGGTGACGATGCCAGTCAGCCTCTGCACACCGTCATCATCAACCAGAGGATCCTCTTCAGCCACAGACTGCTCCTTCACAAGTGCAGGACCAACAGACTGGAAAAACTCCTTTGACCTTCAGGACATCAGACTGTACAACTCCTCACTCAGGGGGAGGAGGAGTAACAGGAAGACAGCTGACAGGAAGGAGAGGAACAGTAGGAGCCAGTAAACCAATAGTGAACCAATAGTGTTTGGTATTTATATTGTGTATTTATGTTTATATTTACAAACTTTTTGTTTTTACTTTCACTTTTAATATTCTGTGTGCTTCTTACCCTGTGTGCTGCTATGCAATGCTGCTGTAACCTCAATTTCCCTGAGAGAGTTTTTCCAAGGGATTAATAAAGTTTTATCTAATGTAATCAGGAAGACACTATTTTGTTTCAGCTTGTGAATTAAACATCACATTCAGTCGGACCATTGTGGATCAGTATGCAGTTATTGCATTTTGTTGTGGAATCTGGATCCAGGTAAAGTCCAGGTCACGATGTGAATCACATATCTTTTATTATGAGTCCTCATCAACCTGTGGCGGATGTCAGAAAACTCCAATTGCTCTTGTTTGTCATCATATCCATCGGACTGGACCTGAAGGGCCACAACATGCTGTTTGACTTTTGTTCCTCATGTTTGGTCGTTCTGTGTCAAAGTCAACAACCGGAATTCTGTCAACGTGCATCAGCTGCACTGAACAATCCAGACTCTGCTGGCTGCTTTTAAATCTAGTTCATGCCTCACCCGTTCACATTTCGCCATTTCACACCTCACATATTCATATGTTCTCTCCTCACCTGCTCATGCCTCGCCCATTCACACTTCACCCATTCATGCCTCGCCCATTCACAACATTCACATTCACACATCACCTGTTCACGCCTCACGTTCTCTCTTCACCCATTCATGCCTTGCCCATTCACACCTCATCTGTTCATGCCTTGTCTGTTGACACCTCACACGTTCATGCCTCACCCGTTCACACCTCATGTTCACCTCACCCGTTCACACATTCAAACTTTGCCTGTTCACACATTCACAGCTCACATGCTCACACTTTCCCTGTTCACACCTCACACATTCACGCCTCACACGCTCACACATCACCCGTTCACAACTCACACATTCACATGTTCTTTCCTCACCCTTTCACGCCTCACATGTTCTCTCTTCACCCTTTCATGCCTTATCTGTTCACATTTCACCCATTCACACCTCAACTGTTCACTTTTCCTGTTTACAACTCAGCTGTTCACGCCTCACACATTCACATTTCACCCGTTCACGCCTCACCCATTCACCCCCACACCTTCTCTCCTCACCCATTATGCCCGCTGGCTCTCTGGATGTGATTGGGAGTGGAGGCACGTAGAGGAGGTCATGATGGCAGGTAGCGTGCTGTTAGCTGTTTAGCTAACTGACTGACTGTGAGTTTTAATAATCAGCGTTAGTTAGCTAGCGCACAGACCAGCTCAGATCTTTTAATTCATGTCAGAGAATGTGAATGAATGAATGAATCTCTGCTGGTTTTCTGTCTGCAGGTTAAACGGCTCCTACGAAGCCTTGTCCGGCGGCAGCACCACCGAAGGATTTGAGGACTTCACGGGCGGCGTGTCGGAGATGTACGAGCTGAAAAAGGCTCCCAGAGACCTTCACCGCATCATCTCTAAAGCCCTGGAAGGAGGATCTCTGCTGGGCTGCTCCATAGACGTCAGTGGAACACACACACACACACACACACACGCGTTCATGCAAAGAGCACACACACCAGAGTCAGTGCCTAGCGTAGTGCAGGGAGCCACGTTAGCGTGTCCCACGAGTTTCAGCACACGTCACGTGACTTCCTGTTCAGAGCCAACGAGAGGAACAAAAGTCCTCGGTTCAGCACTTGTGAGCCGGACACAGAAAATCTGACATCCTGTCACATGACTTTCTGTGTGGACCAGCAGCATTCAGCTGCTGATGTCTGAGTGTCTGTCAGACTCGGACTCTAACCCAAGATCTTTGGGTCTTGCTGGAATGACTTTGTGTCAAATGAAGGGTTACATAGTGAGACTCAGCTGAGGAGGATTCCTGGAACTCTGGAACTCCCTGGAACACACCTACACGTCCATAGTCCCAGACCTTAAGCTGGTGTCTGTGTCAAACCCTTAGATTAAAGATTAAAGGATATCACACAGACGCATCACAAAGGATTCCATATTGTTGTTTTTGTGATGTCACTTTTGGTGCGTGACTAACATCACCACTGTTTGGTGGATGGAGGCGGAGCCTAGCACATTGATAGAGACCATATCTGACCACCGCCTGTAGCGACACATTCTCATGGATCATTGATAATCCCTCAC
Source organism: Thalassophryne amazonica (assembly GCF_902500255.1). Taxonomy (NCBI): domain Eukaryota; kingdom Metazoa; phylum Chordata; class Actinopteri; order Batrachoidiformes; family Batrachoididae; genus Thalassophryne; species Thalassophryne amazonica. Next base: position 198,353 of record NC_047117.1, on the reverse strand, counting down.
CAGGCCCTAATAATGATGTCACTGACCTCATGACCTGATGCCGGTGGTCCGGCTGTGTGCGCCTGGTGAAGGCCAACGTGCAGAACAAAGACCGCGGAATCTACAGGTCACTGCTTACAGTTAGCTTCAGCACACATCCATAACTCACATGAGCGTGAACGTTGTAAACATCCATGAATTGGGCCTGAGCGTGAACGTGTGAGTGTTGCAAACATCCATGCATTGGACCTATAATTGAGGACCCACCCACTGAGTCTGTGACCAATTTTCTGGATGAAAGTTCTGAACACAGATTCTTGGAGATTTTTTTGTAAGTGTGGGATATCTCCAGCAGGGGGCGATAAACAAAATGGCAGCCGAAATCAATATTACCTCATATTTTCACTTCTGTGAGACCTAGAACATTAATTTTGGTGTCTAAATTTATGTTTTTGGGGTCAAGGAATTTCAATATGACCATGAAAATGACATAATTGCTACAAAAGAGAGCTCTGTAGAATGTGTTGGACAGTAATACCATTTTTTATGGTAATGTCTGTGTTGAATACATAACAGTTCACACTTCCAGTCCATTTAAATGACAAGAAAAGTCACATTTCACAATGGAAGTAATCTATTGAACCACTTTACACCAATGACAATATCAGGTGTTTATCAATACATCGTGAGTACATGTTGAGTACATCGTAACTACAGTACTTCAACCATCAAAATCTCAAAGTCTTTATCACACACAGATCAACAAAATAACAGCCAGTTCATTATTGGGTTAAATATGTTTCAGTTCTTACATTTGGACCAGGGGTCTCAAACCCAAATTACCAGCGGGCCGCTGAGCATCCAGTGCTGTTACGGGGGGCGAGGGGGGGCACTTCAGGTATTGCATCAAAAAAAGAAAAAACATTCAACTGTTTGAACAGCTGTCCTTTGCAACATGAACGGGGTCAGCAAACATTTGGAATGTGCCACTGTGTGTCTAGAAGTCTGCAAACCGCTGGTCAACCTCCTGCTGTAACTTCTCAATGGCACCAACATATTTTTCAGCACTGAATGTTTTGTCCTCCTCCACAAGAGAGCTGCATGCTGGGAAGTGGAAGAGTTTTTTTTTCTCAGAGATCTGGGCTTCCCGTAACATCAGTTGTGTCATGAAAGCTTTGACGTTTTCTAAAGCTGCAGTGACCAGCTGGCCTGGGTCCTGCAGCTTCAGGTTGAGTGTGTTCAGTCCCTCTGTGACATCAACGAGGAAAGCTCAGTCCATCATCAAGCTGAGGTGGTCCAGCCTGAACCTCCTCCATGAACATCTTCACTTCTGTTCTCAGCTGAAAAAAACCTCTTCAGGACATTTTGTACCTCTGTGAAGTTCAGCACGTCTCCATCGGACGCTTCAATTCCTCTGAAAAGGCACGGACCTGGCGGTGCTGTAAGGCTCTGGATCTGATGAAACTGATGCATTTCACGACCACAGACGTCACGTTGTCACACTTTAAGCGCCTGCTGGTGGATAAAGCAGAGCACAGTTTTTTTTTCTTTGAACATGCACTATGAGTCACTGTCCTTATTCCTACCAGAGGCTTCCAGGAGACGCCGGCCTGCTCCATTGTGAAGAACATCCTGAGGTGTCAGGTTCACACTGAGCTGCTCTTCTGCTCGAGCTGAGCCACGTCATTAATGTCTGCGCTCAAACGTTTGTGAGTGTTCAGAAATGTCCTGTGAGAGCTCAGTGAGCCGCTCTGTCCGCTCACAGACCGGCCCGTCCCAGTGTCCCATTGTCTTAATGTAGCAGGTGGTGAATATGAACATGATGTCCTGAACTTCACTGGAAGCAGGAAGTACACAGTAGATATTGCAGAGTAAAATATACTCTGCCGGAATAATAATTGGTCCCAGTCCAAATAGAGTTAAATACACTCTATTATAGAGTGAAATCAGAATCCACCATCTTCTCAAATCACGTTTTCAACTCCAATAAGAGTCATTCACAGCACGATAGAGTTGATTTTACACTGTTATAGAGTATATTTAACTCTATTTGGACTGGGACCAAATGTTATTCCAGCAGAGTAAATTTTATTCTGCAAAATTTGGGTGGGTCCTCCACTACTAAGCATGAGCGTGTGACTGCTGTACCTTGAATCAGGTCTGAGAGTGAACATGTGACATCTTGCAGGATTCATGTTGACCCCGTTTAACCCTGATTGCTCCGCCCACAGATCAGCAGCGCCTTTGACATGGAGGCTGTCACCTTCAAGAAGTTGGTCAAAGGCCACGCGTACTCGGTTACGGGACTCAGACAGGCATGTTTAACCTTCAGCACCAAACCAGATCCAGTGCGTTGACACTGGATCTACACCACTTTCACACAGACAGAAATCTGTTTTACTGGGTTTAAAGTAATACATCAGAAATTGGTGCCATCTGGTTGAAACAAAATGTTGACCCATTTAAACTGTTTCTAAACTGGTTTCAGAATTATTTTGTACTGGTTCTAAGCTGGTTTAAAACTGGCTTGAAACAGATTTTATACTATTTGTATTTCTAAACTGGTTTTATATGGGTTCTAATGTGATTCTAAACTTGTATCAAACTGATACTTCATTTGGATTCTAAATTGGTTTAACACTGGTTTTAAACTGGTTTCATATGGATTCTAAACTGGTTTTACATTGGTTTTAAACTGATTTCATAAGATGATTTCAGACTGGTTTAAAACTTATTTTATACTTGAAACTGGTTAATACTGGTTCTACACTGGTTTCAAATTACAACCGCAATTCCAGTGAAGTTGGGACTGTTGTATGGCTGGGGGGCCTGGCTGCCTTTTTGTTTCTGTCTTTTGTTTTTCCTTCCAGGTGGCGTGCATTTGGGACTGAGTGGCTGTGTTGCTGAGGTTATCAGGACCTCACCCTGATCACCTGCGGCTCGTCAGGACTCACAGCTGAGGTGCATCTATATGGATTGGAACATGGTGGCATTTAAGACTGGAGTACACAGTGTGTATTTGCCAGAGACTCGACCTTGTGACCAGACGGGTGAGATCGTCGTCTCGGGAGCCATCTCATCATCAGTGGATGCAGAGAACGTCCAGGGTTTGATGCACGGTCTGTGAAAGAGGAGGGGGTGAGGTCTCACACTCGTCAGCACACTTCCTGAGGTACGTTAGATTTTGTGACTAACATTTATACAGTCAGTAAATGTGGTGTCCCTCACACCTTTTTATATTGAGCTGTATGTTAGTCATGTATCGGCTTCCACTGCAGTGGAGTTTTGTGAACTGGATGTTCCATGCCTGCAGGTTGGGAAGCTGATTAGTAATCAAGCCAGGAAGTGTTTGCTGTTTGTACACCTTTAAGTGTTCTCTCTGTGTGTAGAGTGTGGACTCACATAATGGTTCCTTCTTTCACAGACTCGGTTTGTTGCGGCCACCTGGGGGGTGTCGGCGGGGTCCTTGGGTCCGAACAGCTTCTGGCTCCGGACCGTTAGCGCTGCTGGGAGCGCACCACGCCAGACCGCACTTTCTTTTGTTATTTTTTGTATCACTGTTATGTATTAAATTCAGTTAGCCTTTGTACCGTGCTCTGCTTATTTCATACTGGGTCCTTCAAACGCTGGTCGGTTCTCCGAGCTGCGTCCGACACATAACAGGGACGTTGTGTAAAATGTAAATAAAAACAGAATACAATGATTTTCAAATCCTCCTCAACCTATATTCAATTGAATACACCACAAAGACAAGATATTTAATGTTCAAACTGATAAACTTTATTGTTTTTGTGCAGATATTTGCTCATTTTGAAATGGATGCCTGCAACACATTTCAAAAAAGCTGGGAAAGTAGCAACAAAAGACTGGAAAAACTGATGAATACTCAAAGAACACCTGTTTGGAACATTCCACAGGTGAACAGGTTAATTGGAAACAGGTGAGTGTCATATTTGGGTATAAAAGGAGCAACCCCAAAAGGTTCAGCGATGGGGTTAAGATCACCACTTTGTGGACAACTGTGTGAAAAAATAGTCCAACAGTTTAGGAACAATGTTTCTCAACGTTCGGTTGCAAGGAATTTAGGGATTCCATCATCTACAGTCCATAATATAATCAGAAGATTCAGAGAATCTGGAGAACTTCCTACACGTAAACGGCAAGGCCGAAAACCAACATTGAATGCCTGTGACCTTCGATCCCTCAGGCGGCACTGCATTAAAAACCGACATCACTGTGTAAAGGATCTTACCTCGTGGGCTCAGGAACACTTTAGAAAACCACTGTCAGTTAACACAGTTCGTCACTACATCTACAAGTGCAAGTTAAAACTCTACCATGCAAAGTGAAAGCCAAACATCAACAACATCCAGAAACACCGCCGCCTTCTCTGGGCCCGAGCTCATTTGAAATGGACAGACACAAAGTGGAAAAGTGTGCTGTGGTCTGATGAGTCCACATTTCAGATTGTTTTTGGAAATCATGGACGTCGTGTCCTCCAGACAAAAGAGGGGAAAAAACCATCCAGATTGTTACCAGTGCAAAGTTCAAAAGCCAGCATCTGTGATGGTATGGGGGTGTGTTAGTGCCCATGGCATGGACAACTTACACATCTGTGATGGTATGGGGGTGTGTTAGTGCCCATGGCATGGACAACTTACACATTTGTGATGGCACCATCAATGCTGAAAGGTACATCCAGGTTTTGGCGCAACACATGCTGCCATCCAAGCAACGTCTTTTTCAGGGACGTCCCTGCTTATTTCAGCAAGACAATGCCAAGCCACATTCTGCACGTGTTATAACAGCGTGGCTTCGTAGTAAAAGAGTGCGGGTACTAGACTGGCCTGCCTGCAGTCCAGACCTGTCACCCAGTGAAAATGTGTGGCACATTATGAAGCGGAAAATACGACAACGGAGACCCCGGACTGTTGAACAACTGAAGTCGTACATCAAGCAAGAATGGGAAAGAATTCCACCTACAAAGCTTCAACAATTAGTGTCCTCAGTTCCCAAACGCTTATTGAGTGTTGTTAGAAGGAAAGGTGATGAAACACAGTGGTAAACACACCACTGTCCCAGCTTTTTAGAAACATGTTGCAGGCATCCATTTCAAAATGAGCAAATATTCACACAAAAACAATAAAGTTTATCAGTTTGAACATTAAATATCTTGTCTTTGTGGTGTATTCAGTTGAATATAGGTTGAAGAGGATTTGAAAATCATTGTATTCTGTTTTTATTTACATTTTACACAATGTCCCAATTTCATTGGAATTGGTGTTAGCAAGTATTCATAATTGTGAGTCTAATCGTGCACATGTGCTAAAAATTAGAGGTTGCTGATGTATTTTATTGCTAAATTATTAGTGACGGAGAAACCAAAGTGTTTTGAACCCCTGAATCAGTATGAAGCAATTGTGTTGAAATGGTTGTGTTTGTATTTCCAACTGGTTTTATATGGGTTATAAAGTGGTTTCATACTGGTTCTAGCCTGGTTTCAGACTGGTTTTATATTTATTTTAAACTGGTTTCAGACTGGTTTTATACAGGTTCTAAAGTGGTTTAAATCTGGTCTCAAACTGTTTTTTTTATGCGGGTTTAAAACTGGTTTATACTTGTTTAAAACAGGTTTGAAACTGGTTTTATGTGGGTTATAAAGTGGTTTTGTACTCATTCTAAACTGATTTCAGACTGGTTTAAAACTGATTTTATACTTCAAAGTGGTTTAAAACTGGTTTCAAACTGATTTATATGGGTTTTAAAGTGGTTTCAAACAGGTTTTATACTAGATCTAAAGTGGCTTAGATATAAAACAAAAATCAGTTTCAAACATTTTGAGCCGGAGCTGAAGCAGTTTAAGTAGTGCTATCTCTCCTGGTGCTGATGTTGGACTGCAGGTGGAGTACCGTGGTTGTCAGGAGCGTCTGATCCGGATCAGGAACCCCTGGGGTCAGGTTGAGTGGACCGGTGCCTGGAGTGATAAGTCAGTGCTTCTTTAGATGACCTCTGGCTCTTGGGAAAACCCTGAGCCAGCTCAGTGTGACTCCTGTGTTCCTTGTTTCAGCTCCTCTGAGTGGGATGCCATTGACCCGGCGGAGAAACAGGAAGTCCTCTGTCAGGTGGAGGATGGAGAGTTTTGGTGCGTTTGGTGGCTCTCGGTAAATGTGATCCATGACACATGAGGAAATCTAACACTGTTTTTGTCTGACAGGATGTCCTATCAGGAGTTTCTCCGTCAGTTCTCCAGGTTGGAGATCTGTAATCTGACCCCGGACGCTCTCAGTCAGGACTCCACCAGTTTTTGGACCACTGTTATGTTTGAGGGCAGCTGGAGGAGAGGAAGCACAGCTGGAGGCTGCAGGAACAACCCCAGTGAGCACACACACTTTTAGTCCAGAAAGGACAGAGGACAGTGCTGACATTGCCCTGGAGACTCATCAGTAGCTCGTTAGCTGTGAACCATTAAACAGCCACTTAGCTATTAACTGAAATTCTACAAATTCACGCCACCAGCAGGACAAAATGTGTATTACTTTACTTCATGACAGCATAATTTAGTTCTCATCACAAGAAGGTCACTGCTGTCTGCGAGAACACACAAACACAGCTAATGGTTTCCTGCTCAGAGACGCGCGCTAAGTCTGAGCTTTGCCATCATTATCACTACATATCCCATAATGCTTTGAGTGTTGTCCTTTCTGCAGATACATTCTGGATCAACCCTCAGTACAAGATCAGTTTGCTGGAAGAGGACGATGACCCCGAGGATGACGAGGCAGCCTGCAGCTTTCTTGTGGCTCTGATGCAGAAGGATCGCCGCCGTTTCCGCCGCCACGGGCAGGATATGCAAACTATCGGCTTCGCCATCTATGAGGTTAAACGTCAAAATTTGTCAGACTGATACATCTGTGTGTCTGTCACGGCTCTGCTGTTTGTTCATAATCAGTCTGCGTTTGACAACTTATACACCAAACAACAACCACACAGAAAGTGTGTCACAACACCCCGACCGTCACTGGCGACGGGCCCGTCATGTGTCACCCCGGGCACTTGGCGGCGTGCCCAGGGTGACACGGTGACCACTCACAAGATAACTAACGCATTCTGAAAAATGTTTATGACAAAGTAGCAATGTGGTAAAGAGATGCTTGAAAATGTAAGCGACAACTTTACAGTGACGCTGATCTGCACAAATTGTCTCTGACAGATTCCTGAGGAGGTCCGTGAGTCCACATCCTGGTTTGGAAAACATTTCAAATATTTTCAGATATTTCACATGGAGCTTCTCCAAACTGACACAGACGTCTGCCTGTCCATGTATGTGTGTCTGTCTGTGTGTCTCTCTGTCCCTGTGTGTGTCCATTTGTCTGTCAGTTCCGAGGCTGTCCGAGTGTCCACCTGAAGAAGGACTTCTTCCTGCGACACTCGTCCTGCGCTCGCTCTGAGACCTTCATCAACCTGCGTGAGGTGAGTGCTAGGCTCCGCCTCCCACCAGGTGACTACCTCATCGTCCCTTCGACCTTTGAGCCCAACAAGGAATCCGACTTTGTCCTGAGGGTTTTCACAGAGAAACAGTCTGAGACTGAGTGAGTCTGTCAAGTCACAAACATGCCGTTTGTCTCTGTCCTCATGAAATGTTCTAAACGTTGCTGTGACTCTGCAGGGAGATGGACGACCAGGTGGTGGCGACCTTTGATGATGAGGTTTGTCTTCTGTCCCTCTACCAACAAAACAACCAAAACACGTGATCACTGTGCCCCATGACATCACAGTCCAGATTTAACCTTTAACCTTTGCCTTCAACTTCACCTGTTCAAAAACTATGGAACTTTTTACAGAATCACCCACTTTATCTGAAGTTATGGTCAAAGGACAAATTTGAGGCAAAATGTTGTTTTTATATCTGAATTAGGTTTATAAAGAAACTGTCATGTTGTCTGTGGGGATCCACGGGCTCCAGATTGGGTCGTGTTTATAAAATAGGTCGCTGACATTTTTCAAGGGTGGTAATAAATTAAGCAATGAGTTTGAATGACGTGTGAGTCCGGAGTATTTTTAGAACCTTAGAACTTAACCCTTTAATTTTCTGTTAATGATGTAATTTTTAATGTTAATTTACAGTCTTAATAATGTCTTTATAAATTGTTTAGGTTTTTGTTGTCATATATAAACTATTATTGTCATTATTATTATTTTATTTTTACTTCTGTTTTGTCATTTGATTTTTAAATGAATCATAATGGAAATAAGTGTTTTCATTTTCTTGTCATCCATGTATTTTTAAAGTATTTACAATCATATTATGTATTTACATTGAACTTACTAAATAAAATCACACTCACACTTTTAATATCCAGATGATTTACCGCCCCCTGCTGGAATGGCATGTTAGTCCAGAATGTAAATATTAACATCCATTGTTCAGTGTTGTTAGCTTCTCTAAAAATATTTGTCCTATCAAGGTTACGTCTTCGCAGCATTTATCCTTGACCCAAAATACACAAACATACCAAACAGAAAATATCAGCTCTCCGCAGTTTGTGCGTACTCAAAATTGCACCCACGCACGAACACACAGCTGCTGTAAGCAGGTGCTTTTAATTTGAAGCAAAACACATTTCACCCATGGTACCAACATAAAAATGAAGTCACTCATGGTAACAGCAACATAACACTTAACTAAACTGAATAAACCAATTGAACTACAAAACAAATAAATCAGTAACACTAACAACACTGTTAATCTAATATGAACCACAATAACATTTAAAACCCCAAACTCCCATGATGCATTGCAGGAAAACATCCATTGTTTATTGGTTAGCTAAAATCACTAATTTCTCAAAAAATATTTGTCCTATCAAGGTTCTGTTTTTACTGCGTTCACCCTTTACCCAAAATACGTCAACTTACCACTCCACAGTTTTTGTGTGATCAAAGACACACGCACTTGCGCGTGCACACACACACAGACAGACAGAGGGCACTTGGCTGTTATAATGTCGATAAAAATATAAACTGTGGGCAAAGAAACAAATAAAATCTGGTTTTAAATCTGTTTCCCATCGATGCTGCTTTGAGCCAAACAAAACCCTAAACACACAAAAAAATGCAGTAAGGTCACCTGTCTCCTCTGAGGTCAACGGTCAAGGTCAGTTTAAGGTATGCACAGCATTTCTATCTGAAGCAGAAGCTCAAAGTGTTTAACAATGATGCTACACACACATCTTGCCCAAGGGTCCTTAGTGATTTTCCGGTCTGGTGGGAATTTGAACCCAGGTAGCAGGCTAATAAAAATAAAACAAGCTAACCATAAAAACACTGTATGTGATGCCTCAGGTCAAAGGTCAAATCATTTTGTAAACAGTCATACTTGCAGAGTTTAGAAGCTCGAGTGTGGTAAGGAGGTCTGACAGAGTTCAGGTGATGTCACGTGACCTTTGACCTTTTTGTCTGCAGGAGGAGATCTCAGAGGGTGACGTCGACGATTCTTTCAGGTCCATGTTCGCTCAGCTGTCAGGAGATGTGAGTCCAAACCATAAACGTTCAAAGCTCTTTTTAAAGCTCCGCCTACAAAATGACAGTATCTATTGGTGGCCACGCCCACACGTTTTTCAGCAATTAGCCTGGTAAAAAAAAACAGTTTGTTTCAATTTATGTCAATAAACTAAAAGCACAACTGAATTTAAACAATGACTTGATTAGCTGATGGACTGACAGTAAGGGCGTATTGATACGTGTGGACATGTGACATGTTCAGCTTACTGATTTTGATTGATAGGTTATTGAATGTGTCTGTTTATGGAGCTTAAAATCACAGCAAAGACAACGTTCATCAAACAAACAACAAACAGCAGCACGGAAAAGACAACAATAAATAAACAATAACTGCGTCTGTTCAAGTGGCTCCTGTAGGAGGTCTGTTAATAATGAGTCATTATGATACCATTAATCAGGTGAAAGGTCAGTGTGATCACTGTCCAAACACAAACTATGTCTCATTTGTATCTGCAGGACATGGAGATCTCAGTCCGAGAGCTCAGGACCATCCTGAACAGAGTCGTGTCCAAACGTAAGTTCTGACACCTTTCTGGACTCAGACTGTCTGAGATCCTTCTGAGACAAACATAGTCCAAAATAGTCCTTACACTGTGGAGACATGTTCCATGAACATGGAGCACAGAGGTCAGCCGCCACCATCTTCAACTTCCTGTTTAATCTAAAGACACAGTTCAACCTGACCCAAGTGACCCCGGTTCAACCTGACCCTAGTGACCCGGGTTCACCCAGGCCTAGTGACCACGGTTCACCTTGACCTACTGACCCCGGTTCACCCTGACCTAGTGACCCATATTCACCTTGACCTACTGACCCCGGTTCACCCTGACCTAGTGACGTGGATTCACCCTAACCCTAGTGACCTGGGGTATCATGTACAAAGACTTGTGTGGAGTTCCTCCTAAAACACGATGTACAACAAAACTCACACTGGCGTAAGCACAAAAATACCCAGATGTGTCAAAGTGTGCGTACGCATCGATCCAAGCACGTTCTGTTTTTTACATCCCACTGAACATGGAATTGAGCACACAGTACATTTATTTACGTAGTTTGGTTGTGTCGTGCTGACTGTACCATAAGTGTGGAGTGTCGTGTTTGATGACATCCGCCATTGTCTCTGTGTTGTTGTGTGTAAAATGAAGAGCTTTTAGAGACAATGTGCAAAAACACCGAAAGCTGTGGCTCTGTCACCGTTCTCTCACGCAACTCGTCGCAAGGTGAAACGAAAATGAAATGAGTGCATGTGTGTAAATGCTGAGCAGCGCACACACACTGAAGTAAAAAAAATATTTTGCACACGGCAGCTGACAGTGTGACATCACAACTTTACACATGTGTTTGACAAATACACAATTACACAAACTATTTACTGTAATTTCCGGACTATAGAGCACTCCTGAATATTAACTGCACCCACCAGTTTTAAAAAGAAAAAAGAAATTGTGCATAAATAAGCCACGGGTCTCCACTTTGTAACATGAGATATTTACACAGAAAGATTTTTTAACTTTTAATTAAATACGTACCGTAAATGCTTTTTTATCCCTGAAGTGTTACACGTAAATATTGACACACAACTTTTTTCTTAGAATGACCACTGAATGTTCCGATTTATTTTACTATATGACAGATGAATGTAGACTTGCATATCTATTTAACAAAAAGGTTTTCCATATGGTTCAATTTATGTTGGATGCCTATCTGCTCTGCAGGGGCGCACTTTATGTTTGATTATGAAGATATGACTGCACACTGAAACTGATTGATAATGAAGTATGATTTGAGTATTGTAAAATGTAAATGTCTGTTCTAGATTGGTGGATGTGGCATCCATCTGTTTATTCTTTATTTTCTATGGTGTGTCTTATAAGCCCATGAGGGCTGGGCACCTCTTTGGTGTATGACACCTTGAAAATAAAAATATCATCATCATCATCATATATTGTTTTACATTCTAATTTGATTTTTTAATATATAATCGTGACCCTCCTACCCAACAGCCCTGTATTGTGACCAAATCATTCCCTTATACTTTGATTTGAAGTAATGAATATTTGTACATTGCTTAAGTTGCTGCCCCAGTCGGTTCCAGAGTTTAACCACACACACAGACTTTTCCTCGTAGTTCTTACTGGCTGAATCTTAAAGTTACTACAGCCCCTCAGGCTATAAGCCCCTTCTCTGTGTGTGAAGAGCGTTTGAATATTAATAGGCAGGATATTTTTATTTGCTTGGTACAGAAGTTGTGCCGTATAAAAATCGACTAATTCATATAGTTTTAACAACTTAGACTGCAGGAATAGATTGAGTGTGCTCGTAATATCCTACCTTGTGGATAACTCTAATAGCACATTTCTGGAGTATAAAGAGGGGATGTAGTGAACTTTTATAGTTGTTGCCCCAAATTTTGATGCAGTATGTTAGGTAGGGCAGCACTAATGAACAATACAGTAAATACAATGCATTATAATCTAAGAAGTATTTAACCTTGTTAATAACTGAGACACTTTTAGAACTTTTACTTTGTATGTGTCTGAGGTGTGCTTTCCAGGTTAATTTGCTGTCTATAGTTATTCCTAAGAATTTTATTTCTGACACAGTATCTATACTGACACATCTATATTTATTATCTGATTTAATTTTTCCTTGTAGTGTCCAAAGAATATTACTTTAGTTTTATTTAAATTTAGGGAAGGTTTGTTCATATCCATCCATAATTTCAGTTTAAGTAATTCATTATTTATACTATGAATTAGGTCATGATCATCTGCAAATATAATTAGTTTTAATAACTTTGAAACACCAAATATATCATTTATATACAAATTAAACAACATTGGACCCAATACAGATCCTTGTGGGACCCCACAAGCAATGCCCAAATACCCTGACTGAAATTCACCCATCTTCACAAACTGTTGTCTCTCTGTTAAATAACTTTGGATCCAGTTCAAAGCCACTCCCCTAATGCCACATCTTTCCATTTTTTTTAGTAAAATTCCATGATTAAGAGTATCAAAGGCTTTTTTGAGATCAATAAATATTCAAGCTACATATTTTTTCTTGTCTAATTTATTCGTGATTTCTTCAACAACATCAGTTATGGCCATTGATGTTGACCTGGCTGACCTAAAGCCATACTGACTTTCATTAATTATGTTGTGTTTATCTATAAATTTCTCTAATCTGTTGTTAAAGAGTTTCTCTAATATTTTTGAAAACTGAGGGAGTAGAGAGACTGGTCTGTAGTTAGTGAAGATGTGTTTGTTTCCATTTTTATACAATGGTATTACTTTTGCAATTTTCATTTTGTTTGGAAATGTTCCTGTTTGAAATGATAGGTTGCGTGTATATGTTAAAGGATTAGAAATACTCTGCATAATTCTTTTTATTACAGTCATATCTATATCATAACAATCAGTAGATGATTTGTTCTTACACTTATTAACAGTATCTATTAGTTCAGCCTCGGTTACTCCAGACAGAAACATTGTCTTTGAATTATTTTCTATGGGTGAATTGTCAAGCTGATTTTCTTTGCACTTAGGAATTTTATCAGCCAAGTCTGGTCCAACATTTACAAAAAAAATTGTTATAACTATTTACAATGTCATTCATATTATAGTTATCAAAATTCTTATCAGTAAAATAGTCTGGATATGACTTATTACTTTTACAACCCTTAATAACAGTATTCAATATTCCCCAAACCTTTTTAGTGTTATTCCTATTGTTATGTAATAAATTGCTATAATATAGTTTTTTGCTAGTTCAAGGTCAAAGTCAAGGTCAGCTTTATTGTCCCATTAGGGAAATTTGTCTTTGTCTACATTATTGCTTCACAGGGCAAACAACAATTTACAAAACGACACAAATCACATAAAACACAAGAATTAAAATCTAAACTAAAATCAGGAAATATATTACAATGACAACACAGAGACATTCAACTATTTAAAGTGTTGAGAAAAGTGCCAGGTGCTAAAGTGCTGAAGTTTATTGCACCTTGTTCTGTTGCACTAGTTACTTGCATTGTTTAGCAGTTTGATAGAAACTGGAACGAATGATAATTTGAGACGATTTGTTTTACACTTTGGTATATGAGATCTTCTTCCTGAAGGGAGAAGTTCATACTCTGAGGACAGTGGGTGAGTGGAGGTTTTTGTTGCCTGCGTCATAACTGACTGGTTAAACAGCTTCTCAATGGACTCATATTTTTTCATACCAATTATATTCATTGCTGTTTTGTGCATATTAGACAGCCTAGTTTTAAGTTGAACTGTGAGGTCACCAAACCAGGCAGTGATTCCATATCTAATTAGACTCTCTAAGAGAGCTTTGTAGAAAATTAGCATGATCTGATTGCTAACACCATAAAGCCTCAGTCGTCTCAAAAAATACATTATCTGCTGCAGTTTATTGCACAAATGATCAATGTGTGATTTCCAGTTCAGCAAATTATCGATATGGACGCCTAGATATTTATATGTTGCCACCTGATTTATAGTTTGGTCTGAAATGACTACTGGCTTGTGTGTTGTCACTTGTCTTGGGTCAAAAACCATCTCTTGTGTTTTTGACACATTTAAAATCAGATGTTTTTTGTCACACCACTTAATAAAGGTGTCAATCTCATTGTAGTAGACAAAAAGGTCCATGTCCTTATGCAAGAGGCTCACGATTGCTGTGTCATCTGCAAATTTAAAAATAAAATTATTGGGGTGTACTTTCCTGCAGTCATTAGTATAAATTGTAAAAAGTATTGGTGAAAGCACACGGCCTTGTGGAACTCCTGTATTACAGTGTTTGATATCTGATAATGTCTGATTAAGTTTCACTTGCTGTGTGCGGTTAGTTAAAAAAGAATAAAACCATTTTATAAGAATTACATTAACATTCATGTCCTTCAATTTCCTAAAAAGTAGGTGGAGTTGCACAGTATTAAAAGCTGAGCTAAAATCAATAAATAAAGTGCGAACATAAGTTTTTGTTCCTTCCAGATGCTTAGAAACAAGGTGCAACTTTTGGAGAGGTCAGGGCTGTCAGGGGGCTAACTACCTGACTGTAGCCCTTAATGAACTTCCTGTAGAAATTTGCAAAGCCGAGGAACTGTTGCAGCTTCCTACGGCTTGTTGGGTGGGGCCAATCTCTCACCGCCGCAACCTTGGCCAGATCAGGGGCGACGGAGTTGGAGGAGATGATGAACCCCAGGAAGGACAAAGAGGTGCGGTGAAACTCACACTTCTCACCCTTCACAAACAGCCGGTTCTCCAACAACCGCTGCAGGACCTGACTTACATGCTGGACATGAGTCTCAGGGTCCGGGGAAAAGATGAGTATGTCATCCAGATAAACGAAGACGAATCGGTGCAGGAAGTCCCGCAAGACGTCGTTTACCAATGCTTGGAACGTCGCGGGGGCGTTAGTGAGGCCGAACGGCATGACCAGGTACTCAAAATGACCTAATGGGGTGTTGAATGCCGTCTTCCATTCGTCTCCCTTTCGGATCCGAACCAGGTGGTACGCATTCCTAAGGTCCAGTTTGGTGAAAATTTGGGCTCCATGCAGGGGTGTGAACACTGAATCCAACAGGGGTAAAGGGTATCGATTACGAACCGTTATGTCGTTCAGCCCCCTGTAATCAATGCATGGACGGAGTCCGCCATCTTTCTTGCCCACAAAAAAAAAACCTGCACCCATTGGGGAGGTGGAATTCCGGATCAACCCGGCAGCTAATGAGTCCCGGATGTAGGTCTCCATTGATTCGCGCTCGGGACGTGAGAGATTGTACAGCCTGCTGGACGTGAACTCAACGCCCGGGACCAAATCAATGGCACAATCGTACGGATGGTGCGGGGGAAGGGTGAGCGCCAGATCCTTGCTGAAGACGTCAGCAAGATCGTGGTACTCAACCGGCACCGCCGTCAGATTGGGAGGGACTTTAACCTCCTCCTTAGCGTTTACACCTGGAGGAACCGAGGATCCTAAACAGTTCCGGTGGCAGGTTTCGCTCCACTGAGCCACAACCCCAGACGGCCAATCAATCCGGGGATTGTGTTTAATCATCCATGGGAAGCCCAAAATCACGCGGGAGGTAGAAGGAGTTACAAAAAACTCAATCTCCTGCCGGTGATTCCCAGACACTACCAGGGTTACAGGTAGTGTCTTGTGTGTGATAAAAGGGAGAAGAGTGCCATCTAGTGCTCGCACCTTCACTGGGGAAGAAAGCGCCACTAGAGGGAGCCCTACCTCCCTTGCCCATCTGCTATCCAGCAGATTCCCTTCTGACCCCGTGTCCACCAGTGCTGGGGCTTGAAGGGTTAAATCCCCGCTCAGGATTGTAACTGGGAGTCGTGTTGAAAGATGAGTATGACCCACGTGAATGTTTTGACCCCCCCTCAGCCCAATCTCTAAGGGCGGGCGTTTGTGTTTTGACCGTTTGAGGCAGTCTCTCTGCTGATGCTCACTCGAGCCGCAGTGAAAGCACTCCCTGCGGACCAGCCTCCTTTGTCTGAATGTGGTCCTGCTCGTGTCCCTAGCATCGTCAGCAGGGGGAGCTGTAGCCACACGGAGCGCTGTGGCTGTGGAGCATGGGGAAGACGGCTCCCTTTCGGACCCGGGAGGAAGAGGGACGGCTTGTGCCTGACCGCGCCCTTCGCCTCGCTCCCATCGGCGTTCTTCTAACCGATTGTCCAACCGTATAACCAAATCGATAAGCTCAGCCAAATCCTGCAGTTCCTCCTTAGCCACCAGGTGCTCCTTCAGGACCGACGACAGTCCGTTTATGAAGGCGGCGCGGAGCGCAGTCATATTCCAGCCGGATCTCGCAGCCGTGATGCGGAAGTCAACTGCATATTCGGCTGCGCTCCGGCGCCCCTGTCTCAATGACAGCAGCACGGTAGACGCGGTTTCGCCGCTGTTAGGGTGATCAAAAACAGTTCTGAGCTCCGTCACAAACCCAGTATAAGAGGCAAGGAGCCGTGAACTTTGTTCCCAAAGCGCTGTAGCCCAAGCGCGTGCCTCACCTTGAAGCAAATTAATCACGTAAGCCACCTTGCTGGCATCAGACGCGTACATCACGGGACGCTGTGCAAAGACGAACGAACACTGCATAAGAAAGTCCGCGCACGTCTCCACACAACCTCCGTATGGCTCTGGGGGGCTTATGTATGCTTCAGGGGATGGTGGGGGGGTTGTTGAATGACCAGTGGAATGTCTGTATTCGGCACCGGGTCGGCAGGAGCAGCTGCAGCAGCGCCCTGAGCGCGCGCTTCCACCTGTGCGGTGAGAGCCTCCATCCTGCGATTAAGGATGATGTGTTGCTCGGTCATCAGGTCCATCCGAGCGGTAAAGGCGGTGAGGATGTGCTGCAACCCACCAATCACGCCTCCAGCCGACGCCTGTGCACCCTGCTCTTCCATTGGCTGTCCAACAGATGGTTAACGCCCCTCGGGATCCATGACGTTGGCCGAGATATCCTGTTGGGGAAAGTGTAGTGACACGGACCCACAACAGGGGGCGCAAATGAACGGTCAATAGATGAGCCAAAAGGTAACAATTTAATGTTGTGAATGTGCACAACGAATATACAGACAATCACAGAATCTGATAGCAGTCAATCCACAAAAGTGACGTGTGGGCAGGCTCGAGGATAGAAGACGTCTGTCCTGAGAAGAGCCGGAACCACATGATTTCCACCGCCACAGAACCCGGTGAACACTGGAGCCGTCAAGTCACGAATTCCCAGGTGATCACCGTCCCCGACTGTCGGATCTGGTACTGCTGGCGAGGAGCACAAACAGTGAGACGTGGGTGTGTGCACACCCACTAACAAAAACAGTCAGAAGGTGGAAAGTCACCTCCACCTCTAATACACACTCGTGCAGCTCCTGTCAAACACTTATCTGGTTGGGGTGTGAAGCGAAGCCGTCGCGGATTACGCCAACCTCACTGATTAGGCACTCCACAGGAAAGCAGCTGCAAAATGAATTCAGACTAGGACACAGTTTCTGGCTGAGGATATTACCTTCACAGGTAGATGATATCTCGGCAACAAGGTGGAGATGATGTCCGGTCTTTATGGAGTGAGATGATGTAGAGTAGATGGGTGACAGCTGTCAAGAGATAATGAGTGACAGCTGTCACCCGCTGTCACCGGCTGTGTCCGTGGCGGCAGCGCCCTCTCGTGCCTGAAGCCTGCACTTCAGGCAGGGCGCCCTCGGGTGGTGGGCCAGCAGTACCTCCTCTTCAGGCGGCCCACACAACAATTTGATCTTTGCTGTTCCTCCAAAGTAATAATTTGCTTTTTTGTAGGGTTCATATTAGCAGCTAGTTTCATTGGGCCTCATGTATCAACGTGCGTACGGCGATATTTGAGCGTATATGGGGTGTACGCCAAAACGGCTGCGCTACTTGGCATTTATCAATGTGGTCGTTGGCGTACGCTGCGCTGAAAATATACACCAGTTCGAGAGGTGGTGTAAATTCAGTGTTGCCAGATGTACGATAATTATCGTATTTGTAGGATAGTTATGCCCTCTGTACGATGTACAATCAGTAATGGGAAAAAATCCGATATGTATGATAATTTCAGTTGGTTGCCCAAACACGCATCTCTCTCTGACACCCAAGAATCATTTTGGCGGTGTTGCACTCAGGCGGCATCAAAGACGCACCACACACAGGGCTGCTGCTGGCTTTGGCCACCTGGGACAAAGTCATTTGAAAGCCCACACCCTCTCATACAAAGTAATGAGTTCCCATCCAATCTCTGCCATGACAGGAAGATTCCCCAACCAACAACATCTTTTTTTTTTTTTTACTTTATTTCAACAAATGCAATAACAAACGAACAAAACACAAGAGCAAAGAGATATACAAGAAAAATAAAAAAGTTAAAGTTCCTTATGGAGGTGTCAACATTTTTTCTGTGAACAAAATCTGCACAAGTGTCCATGGCATCAGATGACGACAGCGACCTCGAGGTTGAATTCGACTCTTTCTAGTCTGGTAATTAACACGTTTGTGTCCCTTCACAGGAAAAAAAAAAAATCTTTCTAGTCTGGTAGTGCATTTGCTTGTGCATTTGTGTTCTTTTTGTGCCATAGTTTCCCCATTACTATAATTACTGTTTAAAAATGTGACATAATTCTTTGTAAATAAATAAAAAAAAAAGCTAAAATAGCTACGTTGTATGCGTTTTGTTTGTGTACGATAATGTCTCCCAAAATACGATAATTTTGAGGTTTTGGTACGATAGTTTCATATTTTATATCTGGCAACACTGTGTAAATTATACACCAAAGTGATCCAGTGCTGGAATCCACATAAAAATGAAGATGATCAACATGATAAACAGTGCCATTATACAAATCAATGCACATGTCAAGAATTATTGACATGTGAAAAGAGAATACAGTGGTCCTTCGCTATAACGCCGTTCACCTGTCGCGGCCTCGCCGTTTCGCGGAGTCTTTAGTCCAATTTTGCATGCCTTTTTTTTTTTTTTTTTTTACAGTGTTCTGTGTTCTGCGTATCTGTTTATAAGAATCTTGTTGCCCAGAAGAGAAAAGAGCGCCAACAACTACTCATAACTGTGTTTGTCACACGGAAACAAACACCTGCAGCCAGGTGTGAGTGGAAAAAGGTGCAGCGTCAGGAAGCAGAGGCGCGATCTGTGAAATACTGCTCAGTCACTATTAATAATTTCTTATGTGTCCGACCTCGTTCGTTGATCGTTAAAATTAATTCGTTAGTTCTAAATGCCATCATAATTATTTATAGGAAAACGTTCTATTTTTATTTCTCAAACAAATGTTTGGTCCTGAAAACAGTTTGGTCTTATTTTTCTACAAAGGTTTGAACTTTAAGAGTGTTTACACACGAGAGAAAAGTGAGAAAATGTTCATGCCTGATTGAGAAAGTGTATAAAGTGGTTTTACAGGGGTTTTACAGCTTTAAAACGTCTATAATAATTGTAAAAAATAACGCTGACTACTTTGCGGATTTCGCTTATTACGGGCTATTTTTAGAATGTAACTCCCGCGATAAACGAGGGAACACGTTTTTGATTATACTACAAAACAATTGATACAACGGCCGCTTTTGACGCTCTATTGGCATGCATCGTGATTGGTGGAGTTCTTTTTCTTTGCCGTCTTTCCGGCTTCCATGTCGTAAAATGAGGGTGTGTCTGAAGGAAGTCTGAATATTTATGGGCGTGTTTATTATAATTACGATTGTTTTCACCCGCCGCATTTATCAAGGTCACGTCAGGCGTACGCCGGAAATGGGCAGGTGCGCACTGCTTGATACATGTCACAGCGACTTTGGTGTACTTCAAATTTACACCGGAAATTTACGCCACAAGTGCGCACCTTTGATACATGAGGCCCATTGTGTCCCAGAGTTTTTTAATATTAGAAGTTAAGAGGCTTTGTTCCATTATTTGTCTGTATCGTTCTCTTGCTTTAGTTAAGAGTTGTTTCAGTTCCTTTTGAATTTCTATCAGACTTACTCTGTCTTTATTACGAAATGCTTGCTTTTTCATATTTATGCACTCTTTGTTCTCATGATATCAGTCAGTTTATTTTTATAAATTTTATATTTATGTTCAGATTCCTCAGTCCTTAAACTAATAAACTGTCTATAAAAAGTATTTTTCTTTTTACAACCATTACATAACCCCTTGGTTATCCATGGACTTTTTTTATAGCTATATTGTTTTTACTAATTTGACAAATTGGGCGGTTTTTATTATATACTGAAGTAAAGATTTCTAAAAAATTATCAAATGCTGAATCCACATTTCTTTCCCTATATACTGTATACCAATCTTGTTCTAGCAGGTTATGATATAGTGAGTTAACAGCATTGTCATTTTTTATTCATTTGTATATGGGTTTTTGGGTGTTTTACGGTGATTACAGTTGGCATCATATACTATAAAGACAGGCAGGTGGTCAGATATGTCGCAGATCATTAGGCCGCTGATACGTGTAGACTCCATGTCATTTGTGAAAATGTTGTCAATGAGAGTAGCACTATGAGATGTAATTCTACTAGGGTTAGTGATAGCTGGATAAAAACTCATACTGTGCATCCTATTGATATAGTCATCGGTTGGTTTGTGATTATTTGGGTTCATCAAATGGGGGAGGTGATGGTCTAGTGGTTAAGGTGTAGGGCTTGAGTCCAGGAGATCATGGGTTCAAATCCCCGCCTGACTGGAAAATCACTAAGGGCCCTTGGGCAAGGTCTTTAATCCCGTCGTTGCTCCCAGTGTGAAGTGAGCGCCTTGTATGGCAGCACCCTGACATCGTGGTGAATGTGAGGCATTATTGTAAAGCGCTTTGAGCGTCTGATGCAGATGGAAAAGCGCTTTATAAATGCAGTCCATTTATCAAATCAATATTGAAATCTCCACAGATAAATATTTTTTTGTTACCTATTGTGGAAAATGTTTTTTCCACCTACTCTGTAAATAATTACAGACTTGAACCAGGTGACCTGTATAAGCAACTTACAATAGTATTTTTCTTTTTTGTATTGAGATCTCTATTGTTATGCATTCTAATGTGTCATATATTGTCACTGTCATATTTCCTATTACTTTGAATTTAATGTTATTATGGACATACGAGGTCTGTGAGAAAAGGATCCGACCTTATTATTTTTTTCAAAAACCATATGGATTTGAATCACGTGTGATTACATCAGACATGCTTGAACCCTCGTGGGCATGTGAGAGTTTTTTCACGCCTGTCGGTTACGTCATTCGCCTGTGGGCAGTCTTTGAGTGAGGAGTCGTCCACCCGCTCGTCGATTTTTTTCATTGATTAGTAATGGCTCAGAGACTGCTGCTTTGTTTGATCAAAATTTTTTCAAAACTGTAAGGCACAACTGAGTGGACACCATTCGATAAATTCAGCTGGTTTTCGGTAAAAATTTTAACGGCTGATGAGAGATTTTGGTCTGGTAGTGTCACTTTAAGGACGGCCCACGGCGCCTGACGGCGATCTGTGCTTCGAGGCGGCAGCGTCTCGCCATTTCAAGTTGAAAACTTCCACATTTCAGGCTCTGTTGACCCAGTAAGTCATCAGAGAACAGAGAAGTTTCAGAAGAATTCGGGATCAGGAGTTTATCCAGACATTCCATTGTTAAAGGATATTTTGTAATGAAAGAACGTGCGGGCAGAGTCGCATGTCGGGCCGGACCCGACCGCAGGGGGTCGCGACAGGAAAAACACCTCCGTTGGAAACCTTAACAGACAAGTTGGAACATGCCCAAGCTGTTAAATAATTTCTCAGTTACTCACTTGTTGAAAGCCATCAAAAGCCGCCTGAATTTTACAAATGGTTTTCAACACGGAGGTGTTTTTCATGTCGCGGCGCAAACGGATTTGCCACGTCGTCACGGATCCGACTCGGCGAATTTCTTCCGCACGTTCTTTCATTACAAAATCTCCTTTAACAGTGGAATGTCCGCATAAACTCCTGATGCCGGCTTCTTCTGAAACTTCTCTGTTCTCTGACGACATCCTGGGTGAACAGAGCTTTAAATTAGGATGTTTTCAGCTCGAAACAGCCAGACGGACGCCACCTCCGACCGCGCTGCGCCGATCGCTTTGTGGGCTGTGCTTAAAGCGAAAGAAACTCCACAATCTCTCATCAGCCGTTAAACTTTACGCCGAAAACCAGCTGAATTTCTCGAATAGTGTCCACATGGATATCCCTCACCGGTCCTGAAAAAATTTGATAAAGCAACGCGCGCCGTCTCCCTGCAGCGTCTCAGACAAAGAGATTCCGACGGGAGGGGGAGTCCACACCTCACTCAAAGCCTGCCCACAGGCGAATGACGTCACCGACAGGCATGACAAAACTCACGCATGCGCACGAGGGTTCAAGCTTGTCTGATGTAAAAACATATGAATCAAATCCATTTATTTTTTGAAAAAAATAAAAAGGACCGCTTTTTTTTATCACAGACCTCGTATATAGCAACTCCACCTCCCATTTTATTTCCTCTGTTTACATAGTTCAAGCTATAACCTAACTCGAAATCTATGCCTTTATCCTCATTAAACCATGTTTCTGAAATCGCAATAATGTGAAATGGCTTGGTAAATTGTTGTAAATATTTTTTGATGTGGATGAAGTTACTATACATGCTCCTACTATTGAAATGAATAATTGAGAGTTTCCCTTTGGAGTCAACAAAATAGTTATAATCATCTTCAGATAAATATTTGCAATCTATTGGGTTGGATAATAAAAACAGGTTGTTATCAGGATCTAGTTCATCTTCCAAATCTAATGCCCTATAATCAGTGTACTCAAATGATTTCAGTTCCAAGTGTCCATAGTCCAGAATCCTTTGTTGTATCCCTACATCATTTTCTTCCATGATAGAAGAATTATTGTTGGATGTCATTATATCGGTGCAGTACAGTTTTGTTTTATCCTCATTCGTATTTTTTTAGTTCTTCTATGTCTTTGATGACCAGTACCTTGGCTTCCTCAGATGTACCTTTAAGTTTAATGTATACTTTGCAGTTCATAACCCATGTGTTCTGTGTTTTGTTTTGTTTCCGTAAATATCTGGCTTTCTTAGCAATGTCCGCATTCCTTTTTATTAAGTGGTCCTTCAAGTAAACATTCGTGTACTTTAGCTTTTTCCCTTGTTTCGTTAGTGCAATTTTGTTTTTCCTGTTTACAAACCTCATGATCACAACTGGCGTGTTGTTGTCCCTAGCTGGCAGAGGGTGGCAAGCTTCGATGGTATCCACGTCCAGATTAATGTCTCTGGTTGCGAGAAAAGCTGCCACTTGTTGTTCCACGGAGCTCATCTCCAGCTCGCCGGCTCTGTCCTCACTGTCTGCAGTCACAGCATGCGCGTATGACTGGGGTTTTCACTTCAACCCGGTCACAGTAACATCATTTATTCTTGAATATTGCTCCAAGTCATCCACTCTTCGCTCCAGTGCTGCAGTCTTCCTGTCCCTCTCCTCGACTTGCGCCCGTAGTTTTGCGACTTCTTCCACAAGCTGCAAAATCTTGTCTTGTTTAGACTTAATCTCACAGACGTCATGTGAGAGAAAGTCGAGTGCCTTCCTAATGTCCTCATTTTCCTCCGTTAATGGGTTTTTTTCAGTGGCATGACGATGAGAAGACTGAGTTAGCGACTAACCAATAGCTAACCTTTAGCTTCTGCTCACCAAACAGCATAAAATGACACCCAAATTTACACACAGAGGTTTAATCAGTGTCCGATCATAACAGCAAATATCCACAATCCTTACTCGTAATCCTTAATCATCCAAAATATTTCCGTGAACAAATACTCACAACGCAATTCAAAACGACGCGCAACCATACACCGGAACCCAGAGTTCCGGTGTATGGTTATATGTATGTATATGTATATTTTGCCTGTCGAAATAAGCTAACTCCAGGTTAAAAATACTTATTGTTTTATAGTGAGTAGATTTTATACATTACTATGTTCGGATGAACAATTTATACATTTACTTGCCCATCAAAATAAGCGAACTTCGTCAAGTAATTTTTTCAGTGCACACATATGCAGTTACACGAGGAACCTCATCTCGACGATGCACCTCATCTTGACAGAACACTGGCTCTCGCTGCAAATTGAGCTTTAATGTTGGAATGTGATGTATCTGGATGACATTCAGATGATTGTGTTCCACACAGCTGGTGGCTCGGCTCAACGTTGACTGGCACACTCCTGACCGATCAGCCAGCTCCTGCTGGAATGCCCCTGATGTCAGGATGCCCAGTGTGGTCAGCACTTGCGTGGGCACAGACAACACCTGGCTCCTCACCGTATTGCACTCTAGGCGGCTGCAGTTCTGCGCGCAACTCCAGTAACAGCGGCCTTGATAATCGAAATTGGTTTATGAGCCAAATATCCTCATTTGCAAGTAAATCCTCAAGTTCCCTGAATACACGCTGTCAGATTGCACCGTTTGTAAGGTTCTCTAACAACACTAACGCAGTCACTGTTAGCGCCATTTTACGCATCACTGTGCTCATGTTTTATATCCACCCATGTAACTGCAAACACGTGGTTGTGTTAAATGTTCATCAGTGTGTCTCTGATGTTCCTCATCACTCTGATGACTTCATGTTTTCACACTATTAACGGTTCCCAGCTTCACCTCTACGTGGCTCCAGAGGAACAACAGCTGTAGAAACATGCGCCCGCCAGCCAGGAGTTTTGTGTGACGCACCGCACATTTCACTTTAGATACATCTGAATGTGGACGTGGAGACGGACGCCACGTTTTTGTGTGTACACAGCCTTTGAACATGAGGCTCCTGGACTTCACCCTGAGCTAGTGCAATAGTTCCAGAGTGACTCTGTGACCTCAGCTTCGCCATAATGTGTCAAAACAGAGCTTCATGTAATATGTGGTTTTATATTCATTTTTAAACAGACCTCTGCTGCTAAGTTGCTGATAACCCTGGAACTCATGCAAGACAGGTTTGTGTGAACGTGCCACACCAGATTCAGCAAACGTTCATAACTCCAGAGAAATAGATTCAATCATTGATTCATATATATCGCGCTTACTTGAACTTGAAGCGCCCCCTCTAGTCAATGCGTTCAATCCCCCAACCCAAATTAGTGATTATTTTGAAGAACTGTCCTCCTATAATACTTAGATCACAGACGTACTGTGAGGGATTGAACACATTTCATGTAAGAGCTATCTGAAACTTCCCTGTTCACCAAATTCCAGCTTTAGGCCATACTGGGTGTGAACTTTGATGACCCCTGGCAAGGTCACCGTAGGGAATTTGGCCAATATTTTTGGTGTATGTTCGTTTGGTGGAGGTTGCACCCAGTTACCAAAGTTTGAGCAAAATCTGAGTTGGTCACTATCACAGCCTGCCTGACTCTTATAAAAATTGTCTCTTAAACTATTGACTAAGTAACAGCAGACTGACTCCTCCCACAGGTTGGAACCACACCTACCTCCATCCTCAGTTGCTCGTACGACAGCTTCTTGTGTGATGTTTGTATGAAAACATTCTAATATTATGTGAAATTTGACATGATCTCGTTTCTTCTTCTGTGGTATTTTTTTCTTTGTTGCAGACAGAGACCTGCAGACAGATGGATTCAGCACGGAGTCCTGCAGAGCCATGATCAGCCTCCTGGACGTATCCTCAATCAAAGATCAATCACAGATCACTTAGAGCAACGAAAGAAAAATCAGCAAATCAAAGATCAATCAGAGCAACAACAAACAACGAGGAAATCTAACATCAATCGGGGCAACAACAAACAAACAATCAACAAATCAAAAATCAATTCGAGCAACAACAAACAACAACAAACAAATCAAAGATCAATCAGAGCAACAACAAACAATAATCGGAGCAACAACAGCAAATCAAAGATCAATCGGGGCAACAACAAACAAACAATCAACAAATCAAAAATCAATTCGCGCAACAACAAACAACAACAAACAAATCAAAGATCAATCAGAGCAACAACAAACAATAATCGGAGCAACAACAGCAAATCAAAGATCAATCGGAGCAACAACAAACAATGAGCAAATCAAACATCAATCGGAGCAACAACAAACGAGCAAATCAAAGATCAATCAGAGCAACAACAATGAACAAATCAAAGATCAATCAGAGCAACAACAATGAACAAATCAAAGATCAATCAGCAACAACAATGAACAAATCAAAGATCAATCAGAGCAACAACAATGAGCAAATCAGACATCAATCGGAGCACCAACAAACAACAATGAGCAAATCAAAGATCAATCGGAGCACCAACAAACAACAATGAGCAAATCAAAGATCAATCAAAGATCAATCAGAGCAACAACAAACAATGAGCAAATCAAAGATCAATCAAAGATCAATCAGAGCAACAACAAACAATGAGCAAATCAAATATCAGTCAAAGATCAATCAGGGCAACAAACAACAATGAACAAATCAAAGATCAATCAGAGCAACAACAATGAGCAAATCAAACATCAATCAGAACAACAACAATGAGCAAATCAAACATCGATCGGAGCACCAACAAACAACAATGAGCAAATCAAAGATCAATCAGGGCAACAAGCAACAATGAACAAATCAAGGATCAATCAGAGCAACAACAATGAGCAAATCAAACATCGATCGGAGCACCAAGAAACAACAATGAGCAAATCAAAGATCAGTCAAAGATCAATCAGGGCAACAAACAACAATGAACAAATCAAAGATCAGTCAAAGATCAATCAGGGCAACAAACAACAATGAGCAAATCCAACATCGATCGGAGCACCAACAAACAACAATGAGCAAATCAAAGATCAATCAGAGCAACAACAAACAATGAGCAAATCACAGATCAGTCAAAGATCAATCAGAGCAACAACAAACAATGAGCAAATCACAGATCAATCAGAGCAACAAACAACAATGAGCAAATCACAGATCAATCAGAGCAACAAACAACAATGAGCAATCAAGATCAATCAGGCAACAACATGAACAAATCAAAGATCAGTCAAAGATCAATCAGGGCAACAAACAACAAGCATATCAAAGATCAATCAGGGCAACAAACAACAATGAACAAATCAAAGATCAATCAGGGCAACAAACAACAATGAACAAATCAAAGATCAATCAAGGCAACAACAATGAGCAAATCAAACATCGATCGGAGCACCAACAAACAACAATGAGCAAATCAAAGATCAGTCAAAGATCAATCAGGGCAACAAGCAACAATGAACAAATCAAAGATCAATCAGAGCAACAACAATGAGCAAATCAAACATCGATCGGAGCACCAAGAAACAACAATGAGCAAATCAAAGATCAGTCAAAGATCAATCAGGGCAACAAACAACAATGAACAAATCAAAGATCAGTCAAAGATCAATCAGGGCAACAAACAACAATGAGCAAATCCAACATCGATCGGAGCACCAACAAACAACAATGAGCAAATCAAAGATCAGTCAAAGATCAATCAGAGCAACAACAAACTCAGAGCAAATCACAGATCAGTCAAAGATCAATCAGAGGAACAACAAACAATGAGCAAATCAAAGATCAATCAGGGCAACAAACAACAATGAACAAATCAAAGATCAATCAGGGCAACAAACAACAATGAACAAATCAAAGATCAGTCAAAGATCAATCAGGGCAACAAATAACAATGAACAAATCAAAGATCAGTCAAAGATCAATCAGGGCAACAAACAACAATGAACAAATCAAAGATCAATCAGGGCAACAAACAACAATGAGCAAATCAAAGATCAATCAGAGCAACAAACAACAATGAGCAAATCAAAGATCAATCAGAGCAACAAACAGCAATGAGCAAATCAAAGATCAATCAGGGCAACAAACAACAATGAGCAAATCAAAGATCAGTCAAAGATCAATCAGGGCAACAAACAACAATGAACAAATCAAAGATCAATCAGGGCAACAAACAACAATGAACAAATCAAAGATCAATCAGAGCATCAAACAACAATGAGCAAATCAAAGATCAATCAGGGCAACAAACAACAATGAACAAATCAAAGATCAATCAGGGCAACAACAATGAGCAAATCAAAGATCAATCAGAGCAACAACAATGAGCAAATCAAACATCAGTCGGAGCAACAACAAACAACGAGCAAATCAAACATCGATCGGAGCAACAACAATGAGCAAATCAAACATCAGTCGGAGCAACAACAATGAGCAAATCAAACATCGATCGGAGCACCAACAAACAACGAGCAAATCAAACATCGATCGGAGCAACAAACAATGAGCAAATCAAACATCAATCAGAGCACCAACAAACAATGAGCAAATCAAACATCGATCGGAGCACCAACAAACAATGAGCAAATCAAACATCGATCGGAGCAACAACAAACAACAATGAGCAAATCAAACATCAGTCGGAGCAACAACAAACAACAATGAGCAAATCAAACATCAGTCGGAGCAACAACAATGAGCAAATCAAACATCAATCAGAGCAACAACAATGAGCAAATCAAACATCAATCAGAGCAACAACAATGAGCAAATCAAACATCGATCGGAGCACCAAGAAACAACAATGAGCAAATCAAAGATCAGTCAAAGATCAGTCAGGGCAACAAACAACAATGAACAAATCAAAGATCAGTCAAAGATCAATCAGGGCAACAACAAACAATGAGCAAATCAAAGATCAATCAGGGCAACAAACAACAATGAACAAATCAAAGATCAATCAGGGCAACAAACAACAATGAACAAATCAAAGATCAATCAGGGCAACAAACAACAATGAGCAAATCAAAGATCAGTCAAAGATCAATCAGGGCAACAAACAACAATGAGCAAATCAAAGATCAATCAGGGCAACAAACAACAATGAACAAATCAAAGATCAATCAGGGCAACAACAATGAGCAAATCAAACATCAATCAGAACAACAACAATGAGCAAATCAAACATCAATAGGATCACCAACAAACAACAATGAGCAAATCAAACATCAATCGGAGCAACAACAATGAGCAAATCAAACATCAATCGGAG
This sequence comes from Thalassophryne amazonica, assembly GCF_902500255.1. Taxonomy (NCBI): domain Eukaryota; kingdom Metazoa; phylum Chordata; class Actinopteri; order Batrachoidiformes; family Batrachoididae; genus Thalassophryne; species Thalassophryne amazonica. Next base: position 169,208 of record NC_047117.1, on the reverse strand, counting down.
CAACAACAATGAGCAAATCAAACATCAATCGGAGCAACAACAATGAGCAAATCAAACATCGATCGGAGCACCAACAAACAACAATGAGCAAATCAAAGATCAGTCAAAGATCATTCAGGGCAACAAACAACAATGAACAAATCAAAGATCAATCAGAGCAACAACAATGAGCAAATCAAACATCAATAGGATCACCAACAAACAACAATGAGCAAATCAAACATCAATCGGAGCAACAACAATGAGCAAATCAAACATCGATCGGAGCACCAACAATGAGCAAATCAAACATCAATCAGAGCAACAATGAGCAAATCAAACATCAATCAGAGCAACAATGAGCAAATCAAACATCAATCAGAGCAACAACAAACAACAATGAGCAAATCAAACATCAGTCGGAGCAACAACAATGAGCAAATCAAACATCGATCGGAGCACCAACAAACAACAATGAGCAAATCAAACATCAATCAGAGCACCAACAAACAACAATGAGCAAATCAAACATCAGTCAAAGATCAATCAGGGCAACAAACAACAATGAGCAAATCAAACATCAATCGGAGCACCAACAAGCAACATTGAGCAAATCAAAGATCAGTCAAAGATCAATCAGGGCAACAAACAACAATGAGCAAATCAAACATCAATCAAAGATCAATCAGGGCAACAACAAACAATGAGCAAATCAAAGATCAATCAAAGATCAATCAGAGCAACAACAAACAATGAGCAAGTCAAAGATCAATCAGGGCAACAAACAACAATGAGCAAATCAAACATCGATCGGAGCACCAACAAACAACAATGAACAAATCAAAGATCAGTCAAAGATCAATCAGGGCAACAAACAACAATGAGCAAATCAAACATCGATCGGAGCACCAACAAACAACAAATCAAAGATCAGCCAAAGATTAACAAAGATGAACAACAAATTGGAAAGGCAAACTGGGGTGGTGTTCCCCATCTTTCAAAAAAGGGTCTGGAGAGTTTGTTCCAGTTCTCTCAGCATAACTGGAAACGTCTAGGTCAGGGTACGAGAGGGGAGACTTGGACTGTTAGTTGAACCTCAGATCCAGGGAGGCAATGTAGGTTCCGTCCTGGCCGTGGAACAGTGGACCAGTTCTTTACCCTTGCAAGGATATTTCAAGAGGCTTGTGGTTATGACCAACTGGTCTACATGTGTTTTGTGGACTTGGAAAAGGCATACAGCCGGGTCCCTGGAGGAGTCCGGGGGGCACTGTTGGAGTATGGGGAATTTCAACCACTGCAGTGTGTGATCTGGTCTCTATATGACCAAAGTAGGAGCTGTGTCCACATTCTCAGCATCACGTCGGACCTGTTTCCGGTGGGAGTTGGACTCCGCCAGCGCCGCCCCGTCTCCTATCCTGTTTGTGATGTTCATGGACAGGATTTCAAGGCGCATTCAGGGACTGGATGGTGTCCAGTTTGCTGACCTCAGAGTTTCATCTCTGCTTTTTGCAGATGATGTGGTTCTGTTGGCTTCTTCAGGTGGTGACCTCTGATGTCACTAAGCAGGTTTCAGTTTGCATGTAAAGCGACTCTCCTCAGGGGAGAGTTACTGCCCCAAGTGGAGGAATGTATAAATGGTAAATGGCCTGCATTTATATAGCGCTTTTCCATCTGCATCAGACACTCAATGCGCTTTACAATAATGCCTCACATTCACCCCGATGTGAGGCTGCTGCCATACAAGGTGCTCACTACACACCAGGAGCAACTAGGGGATTAAAGACCTTGGCTTCACTTTAAACACGGCGACACTGAGTGGGCTTATTTATGACCCCTTTGACTTTATGTTGGAAGACTTCCATATACGAGGTCTGTGAGAAAAGTATCCGACCTTTATATTTTTTTCAAAAACCGTATGGATTTGAATCACGTGTGATTGCGTCAGCCAAGCTTGAACCTTTGTGCGCATGCGTGAGTTTTTTCACGCCTGTCGGTTGCGTCATTCGCCTGTGAGCAGGCTTTGTGTGAGCACTGGTCCACCCCTCCCGTCGTTTTTTTTTATTGCGAATAAATGTCTGAACGATTTGGAGCTTTGCTGCATCAATTTTTTTCCAGAAACTGTGAGAGACCTCCAGGTGGAGACCGTTCAGAAAATTAATATGGCTTTCAGGGATGATTATATGGGAATTACACAGATTAAGGAGTGATCCAGACGGTTTAAAGACCGCCCACAACTGCTGAGAGCGTGCCGCGCTCCGAGCGCTGATCGACAGGCTCAAACCTCGCTGAAACAACCAGATCATTTCCAACGTGAAGGCTTTGTTGATCCGGGATGTCGTCTGACTTACACAAAAATGGCAGGAGACGTGGACATCAGCACTTTTTCGGCACATTCCACTGTTACAGGAGTTTTTTTCATGGAAAGAAAAGCAGAGGGATGCGCCACCGTGCCGCTCATGGCGCGGCACAAAACCACCTCTGTGTTGATCTCACAGGACGGCTTTGAGATGGCTTTCAGATGGCTGTCGGTGGGTTTTCAGTCGTGTGACTAACCGAGAAATTGTGGATGAGCCTGGACATGCCAGAACATGTCCTGTGAGGCTTCATCACGGCGTTGCTTTGCGCCATGCGGCTCCACCGCGATGCGCGGAATTTCGCTCCTCTTTCTATGACAAAAACTCCTGTAACAGTGGAATGTGCCGAAAAAGTGCTGATGTCCATGCCTTCTGCCTTTCTGTGAAAGTCAGACGAGGTCCCGGATCAACAAAGCCTTCACGTTGGAAATGATCTGGTTGTTTCAGCGGGGTGTCAGCCTGTTGATCGGCGCTCGGAGCACGGCGCGCTCTCAGCAGCTGTGGGCGGTCTTTAAACCATCTGGATCACTCCTTAATCTGTGTAATCACCATAAAATTGTCCCTGAAAGCCATATTAATTTTCCGAACGGTGTCCACCTGGAGGTCTCTCACAGTTTCTGGAAAAAAATTGAAGCAGCAAAGCTCCAAATCGTTCAGACATTTATTCGCAATAAAAAAAACGACAGCAGGGGTGGACCACTGCTCACACAAAGCCTGCTCACAGGCGAATGACGCAACCGACAGGCGTGAGAAAACTCACGCATGTGCATGAAGGTTCAAGCTTGGCTGATGTAATCGCATGTGATTTAAATCCATATGGTTTTTTAAAAAAATAAAAAGGTCGGATACTTTTCTCACAGACCTCGTATATGATTGTTTAGGGCTCTTCATATTTATTTGTTCATCATCCTTTTCTTCCTCACTCTGGACATCAAGAATCAGTCTCGATGTTCGTGCAGCTGTAAATCTTGCTGTTCTCAGTCTGTTGGCTTCCCTGTAAAACAGTAAAATATAATGATTAGACTTGGCAAATTACAAAACCATCTGAAGCTATAATGTCTATAATGGGGGTTCATAAGTGACCCCACACAGGTTAGGATTTTACTTTCCACACGGATCGGCCGATACTTGCAAAATTTTATGAACAAATGCAGGACAAACAGATTGACAAATTCATGTTAGGAAACTTTTTTCCTTTTAAAGTTAGAAAAATGGTGCACAAAAACATACCCGGGGTCATAAATGACCCCACTCGGTCGCTTGAGGGTTTTATTGGTCTCAGTGTCCCGTTTTCTTCCTGCTGTCTGTGACCGAACACTATCATCGTCTCCGTTTTTTGTGGGTGCGTTACAGCGCCACATACAGGTCTGGCATGCACAGTGTTTTCAGTGTCCCACAGCTGACGCGGAACGTTATTCATTCGAGAACAATATTTTTTTGTTCTAACCAGTTCAGGAATGTCAATTTTGAGGTGAAACCCAAAACCAGAAACATTAAAATACTGTTTCTGTTCGAAACCAAAAATTCTAGTTCAAAGCCCCGATTAAATGCTACAAAAACTCAAGTCTGCCCAGTGAACCGGATTCAAGAAAACCAGAGACAGTCACCATGAGGAGTTCAATGTAGCTGGGAAATCAGGGCACCGGTGGAAGGAAGCTTTTTTAATGACTTGGATTTATAGAGCATGTTTGAAGACACCCAAAGCGCTTCACAAGTTGTATTATTCATTCACTCACACATTCTCACATTGGTGGTGGTAAACTGCTAGTGTAGCCATGGCTGACCCGGGGCAAACTGACGGAAGTGTGGCTGCCATTCTGGGTCTACAGCCCCTCTGACCACCACCTCATTTATACACAGACAAGGTGGGCTAAGTGTCTTGCCCAAGGACACAACAGTTAATTGATGATGTCAGATCTTTAGATGAGATAAACAACCGTCGCATCTCCAAAGTCATCCTGTTGATCCTTTAAATAGTAAAATGGCTTCAAAAACCAGCAGCTCTTTGAAATGACTGTTTCTAACAATAACACGCTGTAAATGTCTCAAACCGTAAAGAATCGCAGCGTGCGTTCATGACACTGTTGAACTTGACTCAACATTAGAAGGATGGCAGTTCTCGTCTCGGTCTGCTGGAGTTCCAGCTTCTCTGGAACAAGATCAGGAAGTGGCTGGTGAGTTCACATCCAGGTCAGAGGTGAAAGGTCACTGTGTAAGTTAGTGTGACATGAAAACACAGACAGACACACAGACACATTCTTGTTCATTCTCCAAACATGGAGAATGAAGCCCATAGAACACCACAACATCTCTATGTGCAAAGAGCTCTAGTTTCATCTCATCTGATCAAAGGACACACTTCCAGTCTGCAAAATCTTTGTCCAGGTTGTCTTTGAAGGTGTCTCGTCTGCAGAAGTGGAGTTTTTCTTTGTCTGCATTCACCGTCCGTTTCTGTCCAGGAGCCTCGTGTACAAAGACGTGGATTTCCTACTAAAACATGGCGTACACTAAAACCCAGAAACTGGCGTAAGCACAAAAATATCCAGTGTATCAAAGTGTGCATACACATGTTTGTACATCCCATTGAAGGTGGAATTGAGCGCACATGCAGACGTACCAAACTCCTCCCTGGCCATGTCCCTATTGGAAATGCATTTAAATAGGCCCTGGGAGCCGGGATTCCCCTCCCTGCCCGGAATGATGACAGTAAGAAAAGGAATTTAACAGAGTGTGAGCTACAGATTAAGTGGAATAAATGAAGTAAACGCAGTGGAGATACACAGGGATATTTTATTTGGTACCCTGTCAACCAGAATAAACATGAAGCGGTAGCAGCACACACAGACTGAAGATAAAGAGAATGAGGTGTGGCTGACAGTGTGCCTTCACAAATATACACACGCGTTTATTGAGAAATACTGAACACAGTGAGACAATGGGGCCCTGTTAAGAATCTGCAGCTCCAGTTTCACCATCAAGAAACAAAAAACATAAATAATAATAACAAAAAATATATTTGAATGTGTATATGCCTAAGTGTGCTGCGCTGGATGGAATGAAAATGTGCCCTATTAAAAAAGATAAGATAATAACATGATGGAGAAATTTCCGATGTTTCAGCAGCATAGGGACAGTCACAGAACAACAATGCAAATATGCAAAAATAAGGTAAAACAAATAGAATTACCAAAATACAGGTCAAGTTCTGTGCGGAATAACAGTATATACAGTAGAATAGATTACAGTATTTACAAGGTGATTCATGCCACTATGAACCTGAGAGCTGTCTGGAGCCTTTGTGCTCCTGGTAGGGTCTCCCATGGCAAATTGGTCTCGGATGAGGGACCAGACTAAGAATGGTTCACAAGACACCATGGAAAAACTAGGCAGAGGAAATGTGACATGGCCCGGAGGAAGTCCGAGGCCTCTGTCTGGAGCCAGGCCTGGGTGGACGGCCGTTGGTGAGCACCTGGTGGCTGGGCTTGCCATGGGGCCCAGTCAGGCACAGCCTGAAAAGGCAATGTGGACCTTCCATCTCCACCCTGTGGGCTCACCACCTGCAGGGAGAACCACTGGTGTTGGGTGCGCTGTCCCATGGTTGCAGTGAAAGTCGAGGGCATCGGTGGACCAGATCTGGGCGGCAGGGGCTAGCTTTGGGGTGTGGAAAGGGGAAAGGGGCAGAGCTGTCAACTGATCACTATCTGGTGGTGAGTTGGATCAGAGGACTTTGGACAGACCTGGTAAGCCCAAACGGATAGTGCGTGTGATGGGAATATCTGGAGGAGCCCACTGTCCGACAGATCTTCAACTCACACCTCCGATGGAGCTTTTCTAGGATCCCTGTGGAGGTTGGGAGCATTGAACCAGAATGGGCAATGTTCAAAGCTTCCATTGCTGAAGCTTTAGTGGGGAGCTGTAGCCTTAAGGTCTTAGGTGCCACAAGGGGTGGCAACCCTCAAACACTGTTGTGGACACTGGTGGTCAGAGAAGCCATCCAACTGAAGGAGTCCTTTCGGGATATGTTATCTCTGAGAACTCCGGAGGCAGTTGTAAGGTACTGACAGGCCTGAAGGGCAGTAGCCTCTGCTGTGGGGGAGGCAAAGCAACAGGTGTTGGAGGAGGTCCATCACAGGTTACTTCTCTAACCAAGGCTGGTACCCATCAGGTGGGTGGACTGGAATGATCCAGTTCTAGTGTCTGATCTAAGGACACAGGTTGCATGACTGGGAATCAAACACAGGTCTGTGTAGTGATAGACCTGTCACTGATCCTGCTGATCTACCTGATCCACACTGTTTATAGTGCTAAGGTTTTAGGACTATTTTCAACTGTTTGTCGGATTTGAAGGCATCCCTGGTTCTTAAGACCAGGTACGTAAGTAGCTCTACTCTTCTTTTTTTTTAGATATACTGTAGTAAACACTAGCAGAGTTCTACCTTAGAATTGGAATGTATTATAGAAGATATACCTTACTGAATTTTCATGGAATTGCTTTGCACCAGTAGTCTTTCTGTGTGGAGTTTGCGTGTTCTCCCCATGTTCGTGTGGGCTCCCTCCAGGTCCTCCCACATCCAGATACATGCAGGTCCTGTAAGCAGGTGACTCCAAACTGACCGTAGGTGTGAACGAGCTGGTCTGTCTGTCTCTGTGTGTCCCTGTGATGGACTGGCATCTTGTCTGGGGTTAGCCCTGCCCCTCCATCCTGCTGGTGACTCTTAACTGAAATAAGCGGGTTTAGAAAGAGTGTTTTTTTTATGTTGGAGTAAAATCCATTTGTTTAATGGATTTTCCAGATGAACCTCATTAGTGCCGTGGTTTGATCCTGTCTGTTTGGCTCTGCAGGGAATCTTCCGCCTCTTCGATCTGGATAAATCGGGCTGCATGAGTTCCTACGAGATGCGCCTGGCATTGGAAAATGGCGGTAAAACTTCTCGGCTCTGATGTTTGTGTGTTAAAGTGCTTTCAGCGTTTTGTTGAATTGTTTAATTGAAGCAGTTTTCTTTGTCTTCAGGATTCCGACTGAATAACCGTTTGTACCAGGTGCTGGTCGCGCGGTACGCTGACCACGATGTCATCGACTTTGACAGCTTCACGTGCTGCCTGCTCAAACTGGAGGCCATGTTCAGTACGTGCACACGCACGTCTCCCGCATCAGTACAAACACATGCTACCTGCTCTGTTCTACTTCCTGTTAGCAAACAAACAGCCATAGCTGGCGGCGTGCGGGGAGCACAGAGTGCGTTTCTCTGAAAAACAAGTAATTATGTCACAAAGACACAGACAAAACCACTGAACTAGCTAAGACTGTGTTTGGAGCCAGATGCTAAAAACTAACCACAGGGAAAACAAAGGCTAACAGTTTGTCTGAATAATTATTTTTTTTAATTCATTGTCATTTTATTTGGAGTTAGCAGTTAGCTCATTTAGCCTGTCTCGGAATATTAGCATCAGCTCAGTATTGGTCAAATCATTAAAAACTAAAACAGCAAACGTATAGGAACTGAAGTCCCAAAATATTTGAAATGTTAGCAGTCTGTTACGTTACTACACAGTGTATAAGCTAACAGGAAACAGGAAGACTCTCAGACCAGGAAGTGAAGATCCGTCAGTACCACTGGCTGTGTCCCAGTCCAGTGGCTGCACGCTTTGAAGGCTGCATGCTCTGAAGGCTTGAATTGTCGCCTGTTTACCTTTATAAATGGGGTGACTAGGCTGTCCCCCGAAAACCAAGGACACATCAGGTGGATCCTTCACGGTCCAAATGATCTCAGAGCCTGTGATGTTTTTTCAAAGACAAAACTGTTGTTTTAAAACAAAAGTCAAAAGGACACTTTTGTAAACAAGTAATTATTAAAAGTATGACTAAGTTCTGAAAAATGACTCTACTATGGGTTACACCCACTACGGTAGCTCAGCGTGTAGACCTGTCAAGGTTGCCAGGCAACAGGATGTAGGGGCAGGACAAAGTAATGATGCAACAGCAAAACACTCTGTGGGCGGGATCGTCTCATTGCAAAAGAGTTTGTTCTGGACTCCACTGTGTTTGCGTGAAGACTCAAGATGTTAGTCAGACACGGACCCTGAGTCGGGACACAGCCCTCAGAAGGATGCGGCCCCTGAATGGGGACACAGCCCTCAGAAGGATGCGGCCCCTGAATGGGGACACAGCCCTCAGAAGGATGCGGCCCCTGAATGGGGACACAGCGCTCAGAAGGATGCGGCCCCTGAATGGGGACACAGCGCTCAGAAGGATGCGGCCCCTGAATGGGGACACAGCGCTCAGAAGGATGCGGCCCCTGAATGGGGACACAGCGCTCAGAAGGATGCGGCCCCTGAATGGGGACACAGCCCTCAGAAGGATGCGGCCCCTGAATGGGGACACAGCCCTCAGAAGGATGCGGCCCCTGAATGGGGACACAGCCCTCAGAAGGATGCGGCCCCTGAATGGGGACACAGCCCTCAGAAGGATGCGGCCCCTGAATGGGGACACAGCCCTCAGAAGGATGCGGCCCCTGAATGGGGACACAGCGCTCAGAAGGATGCGGCCCCTGAATGGGGACACAGCGCTCAGAAGGATGCGGCCCCTGAATGGGGACACAGCCCTCAGAAGGATGCGGCCCCTGAATGGGGACACAGCGCTCAGAAGGATGCGGCCCCTGAATGGGGACACAGCCCTCAGAAGGATGCGGCCCCTGAATGGGGACACAGCCATTGTCTCCACGCCGCAAACCAAGCTGTCAGTCACAGGCAAACAGACCTCCTCCTCCTCTGTTCATTATTTTTGGATGAGTGAATAATGTTCATTATCTTGTCCTGCCAGAGGCCTTCTGTGAGCTGGACCGCGACGGGACAGGAACTGTCGAGATGAACATTGCAGAGGTACAGTTGATGTTTAGCAGCTAGCTAAATCACGAGAGACAAATATAGATATCATCTAGCTGTTAATGTCCCAAAATAGATGTGAATGGGTACTTGTTATTATGCTACTTATGCTAAAGCTCCTCATCAATTTAGCAGGAAGCACACAATTAACTCAGCACCTCAGTCAGTCAGTCCCAAATCCAGTGAGTCATTAATTCATTCAGTTACTCAGTTAATAATTTGTGAGTGAGTGAGTCAGTGAATCAGTGAGTCTGTGAGCGAGTCAGTGAGTGAGTCGGTGAGTCAGTGAGTGAGTCGGTGAGTCAGTGAGTGAGTCGGTGAGTCAGTGAGTGAGTCGGTGAGTCAGTGAGTGAGTCTGCTTCTGCATACTTTCCTCTTTACCTGCTGGACTCACACGTGTGTTCAGCCAGTCACCAGTACTGTCCATATTGGTGTATTTGGGGACACGTCCAAAGCCCTGTCACACATAAACAAATGCATTTATTTAAAAGGGACAGTACATATTAATGAACACATGAATATGTAAATATGTCAGATATTAGCCGTACGCTAATTTCCATCTGTAGTCTCTGACAGGCTGATGTAAAAATTAACAACCAATTAACAATAAAAGCACACGAACATCACAGAAACGTACAATACAACAAACTACAGTACACAGGGGACACTAACTACTACAGCAACAAGACAAGACAAGAGACAGGAGACGAGCACAAAAAAGAACCGAGCAGAACTAGAAAGGACAAGCGGTTCTCTGACACAAACTCAAAGGACGGCACAAGACCTAAAAAAAAATACAAAATCCCTACAATTACAATACAATTTGAATAAGTTAATTTACAAATCTAATTTCATGCATTTGTACATTTTTAAAACAATAACTTATAAAGTGCTGTAGTACATTGCACATTTCCCTAAAGTTTTTCTTAGTTTCTACCATTGAATTCATGATGTTCACATTTTTTTACTTGACCTGAGCTCCTCCTTTAGGTGACTTTTGAAAGTTTTAAAGTTTGGAGCTTCCCTCACTGTAGTTAGCAGACCGTTTCATTGGACACCGCCTTTGTAAGACAGAACATTTTGTGTAAAAGCTGTTTTTCTCACAGTCCCCTCTACTCACGGCCCTGGTGACCCTTGGACCAGTCGTTCTATATTTAATATAATTTGTAAGAGGTGGAGGAGCCGACCCGTGTAAGGTTCCATATATTAGACAAGCATTTTTGGGTGATTCTTTAACTACAGGCACTATTGGCCTTGTAAATGTAATTTCCACCACACCATTGCCTTACAATATAAAGCGCCTTGGGGCAACTGTTTGCTGTGATTTGGCGCTATATACATGTGCTCTGATGTCACTGTTTATCTCCATAGAAACTACCCAAACAATCTTTCATACAAACTGTTTAAAGGGACATTACAGTGTTGTGGTGGAAATTACGGCAATAGTGTGGGACAACTACATTTTGTTTAAAAAAAAAATCACAACAGTTGTATGACATTGAATACCCCAATTATGTTTTGATTATTTTACTGATATTTTATTCAGAGATATTTTAAAACATTAGAAAAAATGTTTCTTTACCATTCATTTTTATCATTGAAGATCAAAAGTCTGGGTGTGGGACAAGCACAAAACGGCAATATTTGCATATAATGATGCTGAAAAAAGGTGAAAAAGTCATCATAGACTACTAGAACAAATTTCTTAACACACTTTCATTGTAAAGATAACTATAAAAGTGTGAAATTTCCCCTTTTTTCTGTTTTTCATACAATATGATCAAAGGACATAATAAGTGCCCGTAGTCTAAGAATCACCCTTTTATAAGATTTTCAAAGCTAAATCGGTTATACTTTGTTAGGATTTTACAGTGGTGATTTGAAGACGGTCTTTTATCTAAAGTTTTCAGAGCTCTTTTGTAAAGCCTCTCGATTGGTTTTAGAATCGTCACAACGGTCAGAGACCAGCTGGTTTTATTCAGTAACCTACATGAGAAAAGATCAAACAGTGCAAAGAACATCACAGCAGCCTGATGTGTCATCGAGCTCCTTATTTGGCTGAAGTTAGACACATTATAGTATTTGATTATTTTAGTTATCATTTTAACATGATTTCTGAAGAAAACACTCCCAAATATTTAAACTCTTTGACTAACTGCAGTGGATCATCTCCAAATTGCACATTGAAGCGCTCAGTGTTGGAAGCCTTTTTTTAAAAATACATACAGGCAGTTTTCTGTGTGTTTAACTGAAGACACGATATGTTAGGTCAGTTTTGAATATAAGTTAGGGCTGACGAAAGAATTTGAGCTGCTGTCTCAGGTGATTTCACACTTGTGTAGATTACCACATCATCAGCGTATAGTTGTATGTCCACACCCTCACAAACATTCGGCAGGTCATTAATAAATAATGAAAATAGGATGGGCCCCAAGATGGATCCTTGGGGGACTCCTAGTGCACAATCTAAGTAAGTACATTTAATTCCATTGACCATGTTGGGTTGTTTTCTGTTTGATAAATAGGATGCTATCCATTTTATGGCATGCTTGAAAAATTAAAGGATTGCAACTTTGACAGTAGAATGTTATGATTCACTAGATCAAAGTGTTTTGAAGTTGAATGTGGGCGTGGTCTGAGCACAGTAGAGAGAGATGAGAAATATTTCAGAAAAATGCTTTAAGGTTCTTTCACTGACATCACAGCCCAGAGTCTGGACCCTGGAAGGTCACAAACCCAAAGGCTCTGATTGGTCGGTGCTGTGCTGAATCAGACTGTCACTAAAAACCTGCTGAGAAACAAAGGGGCGGAGCTTCATCTGTCATGTCTTCTTTGTTCACAGTGGCTGTGTTTGACCATGTGTGGTTAACGGAAAGTCCACGTGTCTACAACAGGAAGACGTCTATCGAACAATCCTCAAACACTCCCACACCGTGCTAACACGCTAACCTCTTAGCACTAAAGCATGTTTATTCAGACTTGAATTATTGAATGTTTATTCGTATCTTATATTTAATTGTACCTCTGTAATAGCCCTTTAAAGATATTTTCCCTCATTGTTTGTTTGTGTGTTTGTGATGTCAGGACAGCATCAAAGCATAAAGTTGTTGTTGTCGTCAGTCATTTTCAGATGACTTTTTTAGGCTGAGTTATGAGGTGAACATTGAACCATGAAGGTCGCACCAGGATGAGGCGTTCAGTTCCACTTGTTCAAACCAGCACTGTTAAGTATCCATATAAAAAACTGAAACTGAAACTCATTAGCGGTCAAGTCCAGTCTGCATGTCCACCACACCAGGAAACCAAACAACTGGTCCATCCAGGTGAAACGTGGGCGTGTCCTTGTCCAGCATGTAGGTAGCAACAGGATGTCAGCTCAGAATCCTCACTCAGGTGTGTTAAACATTTGGAACTCACTAGGTGCCAGAACTAAAGTCCAGCCCACTCCAGAACTGTCCGGTTCCAAATGTAACATGCAAGCTTTTTGTCCACTGCTGGATTGTGTCTGTTTGGAGCAAGATCTCGCAAACATCTCAACCAACGACCATCATGTGGTGTGACATCATCGCCATACAAGATACGGTTCAGCGCCACATGCTGCTTTGGGTCCAGTCTGTGCGCTCACTTAATATGTCACTGCCTCTCTACAGGGGTACCCCAAGGCTCGGTGCTGGGGCCCTTTCCCTCTTCCAAATACAGTGAGAACCAAAACCCAGAATCTAGAATCAAGAAATAAAATATTAACAGTGAAAGAGCTCAGAAAATGGTTTCATAAACCTATTTTGAATGTCTGACTGTTTTTGTGATCTTCTGGTAGCTGTTTATTTTGTGACATCATAAAGGTTCAGTAACAGGCAGCAGTAGTGTCCAAGTGCTTAGTGCGCTTGTTTCAGTCTGGAAGGTTCCTCGTTCAAAACCCATCCCAGCCCCTTATCCATGTAATGTGGAGTTGCATCAGTAAGGGCATCCGGTGTAAAACCTGTGCCAAATCAATATGTAGATCCACCTTGGGTCTGCTGTGGCACAATAATATCCAGATGTATCAAAGTGTGCGTACACATGGTTCCAAGCACATTCTGTTTGTACATCCCACTGAACGTGAAATTGATCACATGCATAAGTACCAAACTCCTCCCCTTCCATGCCCCGATTTAAATATGCAAATGTATTTAAATAGGCCCTGGGAGCTGGGATTCCCCTCCCTGTCTGGAATGATCATTGTAAGAAAAGGAATTTAACAAAATATGAGCTACAGATGAAGTAGAATAAATGACGTAAATGAAGTACAACCCCAATTCCAATGAAGTTGGGACGTTGTGTAAAATGTAAATAAAAACAGAATACAATGATTTTCAAATCCTCTTCAACCTATATTCAATTGAATACACCACAAAGACAAGATATTTAATGTTCAAACTGATAAACTTTATTGTTTTTGTGCAAATATTTGCTCATTTTGAAATGGATGCCTGCAACAGGTTTCAAAAAAGCTGGGACTATGGCAACAAAAGACTGGGAAAGTTAATGAATGCTCAAAGAACACCTGTTTGGAACATTCCACAGGTGAACAGATTAATTGGAAACAGGTGAGTGTAATGATTGGGTATAAAAGGAGCAACCCCAAAAGGTTCAGCCGTTCACCAGCAAAGATGGGGTGAGGATCACCACTTGGTGAACAACTACATGAAAAAATAGTCTAACAATTTAGGAACAATGTTTCTCAATTTCAGTTGCAAGGAATTTAAGGATTCCATCATCTACAGTCAATAATATAATCAGAAGATTCAGAGAATCTGGAGAATTTTCTACACATAAGCAGCAAGGCTGAAAACCAACATTGAATGCCCATGACCTTTGATCCCTCAGACTCCACTGCATTAAAAACCGACATCACTGTGTAAAGGATCTTACCTCGTGGGCTCAGGAACACTTCAGAAAACCATTGTCAGTTAACACAGTTCGTCACTACATCTACAAGTGCAAGTTAAAACTCTACCATGCAAAGTGAAAGCCAAACATCAACAACATCCAGAAACGCCGCCGCCTTCTCTGGGCCCGAGCTCATTTGAAATGGACAGACACAAAGTGGAAAAGTGTGCTGTGGTCTGATGAGTCCACATTTCAAATTGTTTTTGGAAATCATGGACGTTGTGTCCTCTGGACAAAAGAGGAAAAAGACCATCCAGATTGTTACCAGTGCAAAGTTCAAAAGCTAGCATCTGTGATGGTATGGGGGTGTGTTAGTGCCCATAATATTATTATTATTTACAGGTTTTATCAAGTTTTAGAGATTTGCTTTCAGTTTGAGTTTGAGGAAGATCATTTTAGAAATTTTTATTCTTTATATTTCTTGTATTTAAAATGGCATAAACAAAGTGTTCCAATACTTTTGGAGGGCTCAGTATCCTAACCTTATGATGAGTGCAAAATGAGTGTGTTATTATTACTGTTTTGTTTAATTTTCACTGTTGCTGCACTTTGTGTCAAATCATAGTCATATCGTATATCATATTGATATGAAAATATTGAGATATGATCATTTGACCATATTGTACAGCCCTACTGTCAACTAGCTGAAAACTTTGAATATTAATTTACATCTACATAAAAAAAATGCTTAAAGTGGCAGGGGGTTAAGAGGGCTGTAATTAAGGGGTCAGCTGAAAAGAAAAAAAAAAATGCTTAAAAAGGTGGGGGTTATGGGAGCAGAGCCCCTCCAGAAGCTGAAAGGCAAAATAAGGAAAATGCTTAAAAAGGTGGGTGTCAGGGAGGGCGGAGCCCCCCAGAAGCTGAAAGGTTTTAGTCATGCTAATGCTCTCCTGAGGGTGGAGATGAACTGCAGACTGAGGTCCACTGGCGCCCTCTCTGCAGTGCTGGTATAGCCTTTTGTGTAACGGCTGCTTAGTCTCACCTATGTAGTGTTCGTTACAGTTTTCCTGACATCTGATAGAATACACTACATTGCTCTGTTTGTAACTAGGGATCCTGTCCTTAGGGTGAACTAATTTGTTAACCGGTTTAAAGTAAACTGGGATTTTGTGCTGTCTGAAGATCCTCTGTAGTTTTTCCCTTACTCCTGCTAAATAAGGGAGAGACACTCCTCTTCTTCTTGTCTCAGTCTCCTGTCTATCTGGTCTCTTTGTTTTCTGGGACAGAAGTCAGATAGGTTATAGATACAGATAGTTCACCCTAAGGACAGGATCCCTAGTTACAAACAGAGCAATGTAGTGTATTCTATCAGATGTCAGGAAAACTGTAACGAACACTACATAGGTGAGACTAAGCAACCTTTACACAAAAGGCTATACCAGCACCACAGAGAGGGCGCCAGTGGACCTCAGTCTGCAGTTCATCTCCACCTTAAAGACACTAACCACACGTTTGAGGACAAGGAAGTTAAAATCTTAGCCAGAGAGAAGAAATGGTTTGAGAGAGGGGTCAAGGAGGCATTCTATGTGAAACGTTTGAAACCCAGCCTTAACCGGGGAGGGGGTCTGAGACACGCTTTATCCCCTGTTTACAATGGGGCACTCAGGTCAAAGCAGTTTTGGTCTTTTGTTCATGGTAATGAGTCATTCACGTCATCAGGAGAGTCATCAAGGGAGCCATCAGGAGAGGGACAGCTGTCCTGTCATTAGGAGGGTGTTAAGTAGAGCACAATAGGTGCTAATTAGAGCTATTGTTTAGTCACTAGCCTTAGCAGTCTGCCTCTCGGTAGGAGGGGTCTGGTTAGGTTTAAAACACCAGCTTTTGTGACTTCTTGATCATTCTTCTCTACAAGAGTCAAGACAGAAGTCAGACCACCAGAGCAAGAATTTTAGCTGAGGAAGCTTCTGTGATTTGAAGTGAAACGTCCTCGCGTCAAGCAACCCAGTCCAGTCGAAGATTCAAGCTTCTCTACTATGGGCTATTAGTAAAAAAAAAAAAAAAAAAAGTAGAAAAGGGGGTGTTCACAATAATAGTAGTGTGGCATTCAGTCAGTGAGTTCATCAATTTTGTGGAACAAACAGGTGTGAATCAGGTGTCCCCTATTTAAGGATGAAGCCAGCACCTGTTGAACATGCTTTTCTCTTTGAAAGCCTGAGGAAAATGGGACGTTCAAGATATTGTTCAGAAGAACAGCGTAGTTTGATTAAAAAGTTGATTGGAGAGGGGAAAATTGTCATGCAGCCATCTGTGATGGATTATTTTTTTGGTGTTTATTCAGGTCTGTTCCCCTTTTTAGTCTGTTAAGTTATTTCTTTGTTTTATTTGTTAACAGTCCTTCAGGTTTCATTTGATTTTTGCAGTTCCTGTCTCTGATGTATTCAGGTTATGACTTGGGGGTCAAGTGTTATATTTCTTTTCACATGGAAGTCTGTTCTTTGCTGCACTCTGGTGTTCTCCTTTTGTCAGTACATGGTCTTGTTGTGTAATCAGTACAGGTGTGCCTCATTAGATCAGCTGGCTATTTAAGGTCACATTTTGAGTTAGTCCGGGCTGGTCCATTGTTTGTTGCTGATGCTTCTCATGTTATGGTGGGTTATTTGTATTTTAGTTATAACTTTTCTCACTCTTGCTGTTTTTTTTGTAACCTCACCCCTATTTATAAAGCCTATTTTTTGTGGAATCCTTTCACTCTCCTGTTGAGTTTTGATATTACACCCTTAATGGGATAAAGACTTTATTTTGCTGATCTTTTCGCTCACCGGCCATGTGTTAGATACCACACCCCTTTTTGGATGTAGACCTATTTTTGTTGCAGCCTAACCCACTCCTATTTTTGTATATCGGGCTCATTGACTGTTTATTAAAACTTGGCAACTTTTTTGAAGTCACCTCCTCTGTTTAGGCTGTCTTGCATTTGGGTTCTATTTTGTTAAATACCTGGCTCTGAATCTTGACAAAAACTTATACGCAGGTGCAAAAAATTATAGGCTGTTCATCTCCAATGATCTCCAATGCTTTAAAATGGACAAAAAAACAAAAAAAAAGATGCGTGGAAGAAAACGGAAAACAACCATCAAAATGGATAGAAGAATAACCAGAATGGCAAAGGCTCACCCACTGATCAGCTCCAGGATGATCAAAGACAGTCTGGAGTTACCTGTAAGTGCTGTGACAGTTAGAAGACGCCTGTGTGAAGCTAATTTATTTGCAAGAATCTCCCACAAAGTCCCTCTGTTAAATAAAAGACATGTGCAGAAGAGGTTACAATTTACCAAAGAACACATCAACTGGCCTAAAGAGAAATGGAGGAATATTTTGTGGACTGATGAGAGTAAAATTGTTCTTTTTGGGTCCAAGGGCCGCAGACAGTTTGTGAGACGACCCCCAAACTCTGAATTCAAGCCACAGTTCACAGTGAAGACAGTGAAGCATGGTGGTGCAAGCATCATGATATGGGCATGTTTCTCCTACTATGGTGTTGGGCCTATATATCACATACCAGGTATCATGGATCAGTTTGGATATGTCAAAATACTTGAAGAGGTCATGTTGCCTTATGCTGAAGAGGACATGCCCTTGAAATGGGTGTTTCAACAAGACAATGACCCCAAGCACACTAGTAAACCAGCAAAATCTTGGTTCCAAACCAACAAAATTAATGCCTCGCAGATGTGAAGAAATCATGAAAAACTGTGGTTATACAACTAAATACTAGTTTAGTGATTCACAGGATTGCTAAAAAGCAGTCTGAACATAATAGTTTTGAGTTTGTAGCATCAACAGCAGATGCTACTATTATTGTGAACACCCCCTTTTCTACTTTTTTTACTAATAGCCCAATTTCATAGCCTTAAGAGTGTGCATATCATGAATGCTTGGTCTTGTTGGATTTGTGAGAATCTACTGAATCTACTGGTACCTTGTTTCCCATGTAACAATAAGAAATATACTCAAAACCTGGATTAATCTTTTTAGTCACATAGCACTACTATTATTCTGAACACTACTGTAGTAAAAAACATTTAAATGTGTACGTGCCCAAATGTGCCTGCACAGGTTTTCATTTGGAACAATTACATGAATAAACTATTTACTCATGAAGCAGCAAGCGGAATCGTGATGACGTCATGTGCTGGGTGGGGCCCACACTGGTAATGTGCGGCGACATGACGAGGCTTTAAAAAAACAAAAACAGGTCACGTGACTCCTGGAGCCATCTTGGTTCCAAAACAGTGTTGACTGTTAATGTGTCTGTATGTAAATCAGCTATTTTATTCATTTATTCTCTGAAAATGTCGGGTTGTTGTTCGTTTGGAGGCACAAATAGACACAACAAGGGCTTCAAGATGTACAGATTCACTTCAGATCTGAACAGAAGAAACATTTGGTAAAATAAAAGCGTGTGGGATGGAAGCGACTTCATCATCAAAGCTTTGAGAGGTCAATTTATTGTTCAGTCCCATGTCCAGTAAAACTCACCTAAACCGTCATCAGTGCCTTTAATGTCATAGGTATTAAAGGCACTGCGCTGCGGTGGTTTGAATCATATTTGTCTAATAGATTACAGTTTGTTCATGTAAATGGGGAATCTTCTTCACAGACTAAAGTTAATTATGGAGTTCCACAAGGTTCTATGCTAGGACCAATTTTATTCACTTTATACATGTTTCCCTTAGGCAGTATTATTAGACAGTATTGCTTAAATTTTCATTGTTACGCAGATGATACCCAGCTTTATCTATCCATGAAGCCAGAGGACACACACCAATTAGCTAAACTGCAGGATTGTCTTACAGACATAAAGACATGGATGACCTCTAATTTCCTGCTTTTAAACTCAGATAAAACTGAAGTTATTGTACTTGGCCCCACAAATCTTAGAAACATGGTGTCTAACCAGATCCTTACTCTGGATGGCATTACCCTGACCTCTAGTAATACTGTGAGAAATCTTGGAGTCATTTTTGATCAGGATATGTAATTCAATGTGCATATTAAACAAATATGTAGGACTGCTTTTTGCACTGATGCACTGTTGCACTGATGCACTGTTTCTTTCTCCTTTTGCTCTGTATGCACCACTCTGCATTTAATCATTAGTGATCGATCTCTGCTCCCCTCCACAGCATGTCTTTTTCCTGGTTCTCTCCCTCAGCCCCAACCAGTCCCAGCAGAAGACTGCCCCTCCCTGAGCCTGGTTCTGCTGGAGGTTTCTTCCTGTTAAAAGGGAGTTTTTCCTTCCCACTGTAGCCAAGTGCTTGCTCACAGGGGGTCGTTTTGACCGTTGGGGTTTTACATAATTATTGTATGGCCTTGCCTTACAATATAAAGCGCCTTGGGGCAACTGTTTGTTGTGATTTGGCGCTATATAAAAAAATTGATTGAAAAAATTGATTGATTGATTGTATAAACCAGATATTCACAGTCACCAGACAAAAAAGTCCTAAAGTTTTTGTATTGTTTTCCATGGAATAAACATCGTATATAACAGATTTTTCACTCACATCTGATAAAATGTCTCGTCCAATCACAATGTATTTCCATTAAACCCCTCA
This sequence comes from Thalassophryne amazonica, assembly GCF_902500255.1. Classification (NCBI taxonomy): domain Eukaryota; kingdom Metazoa; phylum Chordata; class Actinopteri; order Batrachoidiformes; family Batrachoididae; genus Thalassophryne; species Thalassophryne amazonica. Next base: position 149,509 of record NC_047117.1, on the reverse strand, counting down.
CATGTGGGACCGGAGACATTTACGTTATTAAAAGTCCAACCGTTTATTTTTTCACACCGTGTTCAGACTCGGACCTGCAGCCTGACGTGAACCTGTTAAATCAGACGCAGCAAAAGGCTGTGATTTGACACTTTGCTGCTTTCACTGCTTCATATTTTAACAGTTTTACAGTTTACACGCTGATAAACGGATCAGAAAAGTCCTCATCACATTTACAGCACAAAGTCAGTAAAAGAGGAAAATGTTCAGCTTCCCTTTGATTTGGAGGTGATGATTGTAGAAAGAAAAACTTGTTGAGGGTCAAATTAGTCCAGAATAAAGCAAAATCCAGAGACAGAGAACTTTAAAACTGTCACACACGTCGTTGTATGACACAGAGTTACAGAGCTGCAGACGCATAAATCAGGCTTTAAATTAATTAAATAAATCATCATAACTTATAAATTTGATATCTTAACTATTTTTATATTATTTTGATAGCACCTGGACCTGGATGTGTTTCTGTTTGCGGTTAAAGGATTTTAAAAATGTTGGAAACATTAAAGGTTCATTCAGTAGTTCAGCGCAGTTGGAACCAAAATGACGCCGTGTTCTGAGTTGACGCCGTTCTCTCTAATCCGGTTGTTAAGTGTGATGTAACGCATCATGTAATTTTCAACTTCTGGCTCCAAACAAAAAAGGCGCGCTGTCATTAACACTGAGAACTGCACTGAGATGCTCTGATCAGGCTGCACACGGACAACAGCATTAACATCGTAACACAAAACTCTTTGTATTTTGTGCCTAAAACTCTCCTGGATCTATTAACTGGGTTTTTAGATGTTGTTACTGTGTTTGTTTTATGTAAAAATGTCAGACGCTCAGGTTGTTTCTCCGTTATTTTCAGTGGGAGTTGCTGTGAGCTGCGATCGCTTCCTGTTCATGTCGTTCAGGGAGAAAGTGAAGTTTGCACTTTAACGTCCTGTTTATTGTAATAAATAATTTTTTATTAACAAACAGACGTATATTTTACCTGTGCATAATAAAATATGTAAAGTAAAAGAAAAAAGTTTTATTAAGTGTTCTGAACATAGAAGCAGACGAACGCGGTTAACGGAGGGATGGAGGTTTGTGCACAACGCAAACACAAACTAAACTTAAACTGTAAATGCTTAAAAGGATCAAACAGATGTAACTTTAACTGTAAACTTGCAGGTCTTTGGACCCGGAAACAGATTTATCACATGATGCGTTACGTCAGCGCTTAACAACCAGATATTCACCTTATTCAGCCCCGCCCACTTTTACAACAGAGGCATTTCCGTTTTGTCTTTGGACTTCCGGTGAATAATGGAAGATATTCCACAGGTAGAAACAAAAACCTTCGGATCGACTCTGGCTCACCCACGGGTCAGAACAGAGCAGAAAGCTGACACGGAACGGTGGCCCTGGATTATTTTTAACTACTTTGTGTCGTCACTCGGTGTGGACGGTTTGGCTCTGAGGAACGATGAGCTTCATGAGCCGCTGAAGCTCATATCAAAGCACATTCAAGCCCTCTACACACCAGAAAGGTCCTCTGACTGTGTATAAAAGACATAACTATTGCCAGTGAAAAGTCTTTTGCCATTATAAGTCATTTAAAATTGATGCAATAGTTTAAAAAGTTAAATTAAAGAAGACCATCACCAGATCAAGACTGCATAATACCAAAATCCAAAACCAGACCAACTGAGTCTTAAATAAAGTGTTGTGAAATACAATCACCAGAATGCAGCACTTTCAAATGCCCAGTTTTAATACACACACACACACACACACACACACACACACACACACACACACACACACACACACACACACACACACACACCTTCAACTACTTAGTCCAGTTAAGGGTCACCCAGGACAGGACGCCAGTCTGTCACAGCCACTTTTAATATAAATAGTAACAATCATATATACCTGTACAGTATTTAGCACAGTGCTTTAATTTTACCGCAAAATATTTTATTTTACAAAATATCTAGTCATGTTTGAATTGATTAAAGAGTAAAAACTGTAGGAAATCAATTGTAAGGTCCAAAAGAAGTTTCTGTAGGAAGTATTTTAGCCATGAGGTCAAGTGAGAGGTGAAGTGTTGACCTTTAAGATGCTGGACAGAGAGGATGGAGGACTGCTATAACGGACTGATACGGCAGGTGGCAGCAGTGCAACAATAAAGATGCCGGCTGCCATTAAATGCCGTAGAAGAAGAGGGGTAAGTTTGATTTACCCTTAGGGACACCCGTTTTGAGAGGGTTGCGTTTCGTGTCAAAATAAAGCCATAAAATATATGTATTTTTTAAGTTAGCGGTTTTAAATGACGGTATAAACGTAACGTGGAAAAAAATAGATGAAAATCCTTTTACAAATGGAGGATCTGCACACATGGCAGCAGGTGATTTCACTGATGGTTTTTACTACAGCGGCTAAGAATCGTTCAAATCCGGTTACAAGCACCAAAATTTGACTGTTTACATTTTGGTACATAAAATTAAGTCTCTTCAGCTGCTCCCTTGTTTGCACTCGGGGTCGCCACAGCAAATCCAAGGTGGATCTGCGTGTTGATTTGGCACAAGTTTTACGCCGGATGCCCTTCCTGACGCAACTCCACATTACATGGAGGAATGTGGCAGAGGTGGGATTTGAACCCTAACCTTCTGCACTGAAACCAAGCGCATTAACCACTTGGCCACCTTTTGGCACATATTGTAGAAAAATAACTTTAGCCATTTGAATTTTCAACAGGGGAAGAATTACATAGGGTCAAAATAATTAAAGAAAAGTTCCAATCATATTGAAAGTGATACCACATTACATATCTGATGACAGCGATTCCAAAACGGTATAGTTTGGACTATCTGTAATTGAATGTTCTGGAGTTTTGGGGTAAAAACAGCAAGAATGGTGACAAAGGTCAGTTTCAGTTTGTACAGGGGTCAAAAGTTAAAGTTGCTCCAGTTTTGGTAAAACGTGGTGCAAATTATTGGCTGAACTAATAGGATCAATAAATGGAATAGTTCTGTGTTGAATGTTTGATCTCCAAAGTAAAGGTCAAACAATGTCGACGTCCATTGGATTCTCTGACATGTGACATATGTTACCCTGTGACATGATAACTAAGCATGACACATGGTGCAAACTATTCCTTTTTAAAATCCTACTAACTGGCTTATGTGGTATAACTTTCAATATGACTGGAACTTGTTTTTTAACCCCTATGCAGTTCTTTGACCCCTACTTGGCCCCCTGTTGAAAATTCAAATGGCTAACATTATTTTTCTAAAATATGTACCAAAAGGTATAAACAGTCAAACTTTGGTGCTTGTAACTTGATTTGAAGGATTCCTCTGCAAATATTCTGTTATCTGCTGCACTATTTAAACTGTGACTTTAATAAGATATTTTACAGAAACAGCAAAATATCTACTTCAGATCCTCCAAATAGACTTCTCGGTTTGTTTTCTGGACCTTTGAACAAAGTTCCCCAAAATCAAATCATCATCATCACACAGAAGAGTGAGAACATAAATAAATATTGTAATGACATTTTTTACATAACTATTTATTTACACAAATATGATCGATACAGGTTATTCTAATAACATAATCACTTTGAGGCCTTTGAATGTGACGTCATGACAGCAACAAGAAAAGCCTTTGGTCATGTGACTTTTGCAATCAAAAACCGATGATCAATAATGGAGCAGGTCTGGTTCCAGGCCAGGACCCAGTGGTTCCGGGTCAGTCCGGCGGGAGACCCCAGTGGTTCCGGGTCAGTCCGGCGGGCCCAGCAGGACAGCCTGAGCCTCCAGCAGCGTGGTGTCGGTTTTGGCGCCCAGGAAGCGACTGCTGACTTCCGCTTCCTGTAGCCGTAAACGGACTCTGCTGCCGCGCTGCAGCCTTTCATCTCCCGCCGGACGCCGACAAACGCAGTGGAATTTCCCGCCGAAGTCGATGTAAAGGTCGTCGTGGACCACGTGGAAAATCCTCCCGACGGCCACTTTGTCCTTGATCATACCGATCTGGATCAGCGGGGACCGTCGGAGCAGATGGGCGAAGTCCTCCCTCTGACCGCTGGGGGCGCTGCGCCGCAGCTCCTCCTGAAGCTCCACGGCGGCCGCGAAGCCGCTCCGCGGCCTGTCAGTGCCGCCGGAGGCCGAACGGGCCGACCGGACCGACAACGAATTGATGGAGGTCGAATGGAACCGGAACCGTCCCGGAGCTCGCAGCCAGGCCGCCATCTTGCTGCCCGGACTTCTTCTTCTCGTTGGTATTCGCCTTTAACGTGTGGATGCGCTGTAGCGCCGCCGGGTGGACAGGAGGAAAAACAAAACGGAAAAAAACCCATTTAAAACTGAAAATCCATAAAACCAACAACACCATGTTCAAAGATACTACAGACTACAGCGCCACCTACAGTCCTTTAGTCACAGCTGCTGTGTGAGGTCACAAAGGTTCCATCAAAGCACAATCCTCAGCAAGATCAAAGGCTTCAGAACCATCCAACTCCTGCGTAAAAATAAAACATCAAGAGTTTTCCTTCAGCACAGTCGCTTAGTGGTTAAAACTGCTGCTTCACAGCCAACAGGTCATGGGATCGATTCTCACCTGTGACCTTTCTGTGTGGGTTTCCTCCGGCTGCTCCCACATCCAAACTCATGCAAAATTATTGTGTTAAAATTCAGTGAACGTGGTGAAATTTTAATCAGTCAGATCCTCAAGTCAGTCAGTCAAGTCTGGCAGCGCATGTTTCACCACATCCATGACCACTTGACTGCCACGGTTCCTGGATGACAACCATGCAGACAGACAGCCGGTCCACCCCCCACATCTCCAAAATAACTATCTGCTGCAGCTAGGTGACAGGTGGGTGTGTCTTTGACCTTTTCCAGTCTCTGGGGTCCACCTGTGTCCTGGATCATGTCCAGAGAAACTCCCCACATGGACTAAATGTGGTGTCTGATGTTCCCTCACATGTCAGTGATCATCCTCATCTGAGTCTCACTAAGTAACTGTTCATTGGACACAAAGTCATTCCAGCAGGACCCAAAGATCCTCCACAGAGACCTGGAACCAAAGACATCCAGTCCTCACATCAGGTCACTGGTTAGAGTCCGAGTCTGATAACGAGACAGGAAGCAGCAGGATCCTGAAAACGTGGACCTTCATTCTCCAGCAAAGACATCAGCATCACCAAACATGAGACATTTAAAGTGCAGAACAATTAAACAGGAAACACGATTACAGAACATCAGACGTGTCGAGGGAAAAAAAATTAAAACTGTCAGAATGTGGCCAGAAATGTTTTGAATGAAGACTGAACGCCGAGTCAAAACACCAGGTGGCGCTAACGCAGCGACGGCCGCAAAACCACAGAAGAAGAAGACTGGCGAAGCTAGCACAGCAGCTAACATGGAGGTGTTTGTTTGTGCTCCGTTTTTGAGTAAAATTCGTCTTAATTGTGTCGTTTTCCCACAAGAATCGTCGGTCAAAGACGTTCTGACGTATTTTGTGCAGCAGACGGTGAGTTTTTCCAACAAAAACACGAGCTAACGGACCGTTTAAAACGAAATAAAAGAGAAATGAAACTAAATAACGGCGAGATTTACCACAAAGTTCCTGAAATTAGAGTTTAGGGTTAGAGACTTTAAAAGTTTGATATCGTGACTTGTGGTTCGTAACAGTAAAAAACAATTTAAAATCTACAAGCTGGACATAAATAAGAACGGACAAATAAACATTTAAAACATAATTTTAAAATGTGAAAAATGACATTGTCAGAGGTGTCTCACACCGACAGGCTAATAGTCGTTATGTTGTCACGTTTTCCACTGCGATGACTTAAAAGAGATTTGGCGGAAATGAACTCCTTGGGCATATCTCACCTTGAGAGCTCTGCATTCTTTTCCTGTTTTTATTTGTCTTGATTTTAAGGGCTTGAAGATGAAGTAAATTTTTTTTTTTTTTTCCCTCAGCTTGGCTTTTTAATTTTTTTTGTACTAAAGGTCAGAACAGTTTCCCACAAAGTTCTCAATAAACAGCTTGAATAAAGGTTCATGAACTCTGTTAAAAATATATTCTATCATTAAATAATTTAGAAGAAAGCACAGTTTTACACATTAAACCAATTAGTCTGGACATGAACATGTCAAAGACAAAATGACAAAAATACTGTCAGTGTTTCTGGTAAGTGTGAACAAAAAGCTGCAAAATGACTGAAACTGCCGTCATTTCACTCACTTACTTTATATGTTTTTTTCTATTTTGCGTCCCCTAATCGCTCCTCCATCTCGACACTTCTGTTACATTTTTATTCTGCCCCGGTATGAATTATGGGGGGCATACAGTCAGTTGCCCAGTTCTGGATCACTTTTATGAAAGTCCCGCTATACAGAGCCATAATGCAACTGAATGTCCTTTATTATGTGTTGTTGTATTGGGTATTTGGATGTTATCTAGCTGAAGAAGTCAGGATGGTGTAGCCCTTCTACTGAAACTGTGAAACCACATTATGTGTGGTGCAAATTAGGGATGCACAATAATGATCAGTGGACGATAATGGCCTTTGTGATGTCACGCAGATAATTACGCTAATTAAAAAATTCGATGATAATAATAAAGACTCTTCATCCCAGTTTCACCGTTGATCTGAGTGCTGTGCGCCTTGTATTCCTCAACCCCTCCCTTCTGTGACCGTGTTGTCGCGTATTTGTGTCGTAAATTTGCTGCGCTGAGTGGTGTGTTTAGAAAACAGAAAATAGCATCGTACGTTTGGGCTTTCTTTACCGTGTCTCAGGAAAACATTTCATTGGCAGTTTACAATGCATGCTCTGCAGAAGTTTCACAGGAGGGAAAAAGGCGACGAGCTTTAACACAACAAAAAGACCCAAGGGCGACAGCAATTAACAAAATCATACAGTTTATTACACTTGACGACCAGCCTTCTTCAGTCGTTGAAGACATAGGATTTTGTCAGCTAATGCAGTACGTTGAACCCCGCTACGAGATTCCAAGTCGCCCCTACTTTGCAGACACTTGCCTACCTGCGCTATACAATGTGGTGGCCGCACACAGTTACAGTCTGCTGACGAAAGATTAGTCTGACTGCAACTATTTCAGCTTCACAACAGACATTTGGACGTGAGCCAATTGAGCACATTAAGTATGACAGCACAATGGATTGACAAAGACTTTAAACTTCAAAAAGCTGTTCTACACGCCCAAGAGCTCCCCGGGTCCCACACGGCACAAGCAACTTGTGATTCGTTTAAGCACTGGGATATTGCAAAAGATAAGGTACATGTTGTCCTGTGGGATAATGCTAAGAACACGATAAAAGCAATGGATCTGTGTCAACTCTCAAGTCTGGGCTGCATGGCACACACACAGTGCAACATGCTATAAATGAAGCTGTGCTAAGTCAGAGGAGTGTGGCTGATTGTATCTCAATTGGATGAAAAATGTTGGCCACTTTAAACATTCACAAGTTGCCACTACTGCTCTCTCAACATTACAAACCCAGCTAGGTGTTAAGCCCACTTGACTACAACAGAATGTTCCGACAAGGTGGAGTAGCACCTTTTATATGCTACAAAGTCTGTTGCAGCAAAAACAAACACTGGCTGTATATGGAGTGGTTGGAAAATTGCCAGCAATGCTGAATTCATACCAGTGGACACTGACTGAAAATATGCTGACCATTCTTGACCCTTGTGAACAACTAACTCGGGACATTAACAAAGCTTCAGCTTCAATGGCAGATGTGATCCCAGCCATCCAAGCTTTGAAGAGACTTTTGAACAAGACTTGTTCCTCTGACCAAGGTGTAAAAACTGCAAAGAGCACCTTACTGGAGGCTGCCAGCAGAAGATTTGGTCACATTGATGAAGAGCCCTTGTATTTAATTTCCACATTGTTGGATCCAAGATATAAGAACCACTACTTCACTACTGAAGCTAAAGAAAATTCAAAGAACATGCTGTTGGAGGAATTAAAGAGCCAACAACTGTGATATTTCAGGTACTATTCTTTGTTTACTTATCCCAATTTATCTGTCAACAAATGTATTATTTAACATTGGTAATGACCTTTTACAGATGTAAGGGTGGTTGAGCCAGAAACAAAGCCTGTTGCAGGTGGAAGCAATTCTCTCCTTGAGATGTTTGCTGAAATAATAGAGGAAAACACAGATGGAGTTGGTCAGCCAGAAAAACAAAAACAAATGGAAGAGCAGGTAAATATTGAAATGAAAATATTTGATCATTTGATTGACCTATACTATTCTGACATATGTTTAACTGTCAGTTACAGGCCTACATCTCTGAAGCCACACTCCCCGTGCTCACTCAAAAAGCCACCATGACACCGTTGGACTACTGGAAAAAGAACAAGTACCGCTTCCCAAACTTGGCTCAGCTTGCAAGGAAATACCTGTCTGTACCTTGCACAAGCGTTGACAGTGAACGCTTGTTTTCTGCAGCTGCTAATGTGATGGACGAAAAAAGAAACTGGTTAGGATGTGAGAAGGCAGAGATGATTCTGTTTGTGAAGAAAAATCTTCCACTTATTTGCCCTGAATTGAAAAAAGAATGAACATAAGGTCAAAACATTACAACCTGTTGAGTTGTAGCAGAGGAGTAATGTGGGCACGTAAGTTTTTCTTGCCTTTCATGAACTGTTTACTTGGATCTTTTTATGTTCTGTAACTGAATGTTGTCATTCCTGAGGGGAGACACTTAATGCACTACTTTATTATTTAATTTATAGTTAATTATAGTTTAATGTATTTTACGTTTAAGGTTATATTTTGAGAAAAATATTTTATTTACTATTTTTTATAAATCAGCAAGACCTTGTTTGGGTTGTGTTACTCCACTTGTTTCAAAGACGTTATTTTCATTAGTTACTTCATCCAAACCATCAACATGTCTATTAGACCCCATTCCTACCAGGCTGCTCAAGTAAGCCCTACCATTATTTAATGCTTCGATCTTAAATATGATCAATCTATCTTTGTTAGTTGGCTATGTACCACAGGCTTTTAAGGTGGCAGTAATTAAACCATTACTTAAAAAGCCATCACTTGACCCAGCTATCTTAGCTAATTATAGGCCAATCTCCAACCTTCCTTTTCTCTCAAAAATTCTTGAAAGGGTAGTTGTAAAACAGCTAACTGATCATCTGCAGAGGAATGGTCTATTTGAAGAGTTTCAGTCAGGTTTTAGAATTCATCATAGTACAGAAACAGCATTAGTGAAGGTTACAAATGATCTTCTTATGGCCTCGGACAGTGGACTCATCTCTGTGCTTGTTCTGTTAGACCTCAGTGCTGCTTTTGATACTGTTGACCATAAAATTTTATTACAGAGATTAGAGCATGCCATAGGTATTAAAGGCACTGCGCTGCGGTGGTTTGAATCATATTTGTCTAATAGATTACAATTTGTTCATGTAAATGGGGAATCTTCTTCACAGACTAAAGTTAATTATGGAGTTCCACAAGGTTCTGTGTTAGGACCAATTTTATTCACTTTATACATGCTTCCCTTAGGCAGTATTATTAGACGGTATTGCTTAAATTTTCATTGTTACGCAGATGATACCCAGCTTTATCTATCCATGAAGCCAGAGGACACACACCAATTAGCTAAACTGCAGGATTGTCTTACAGACATAAAGACATGGATGACCACTAATTTCCTGCTTTTAAACTCAGATAAAACTGAAGTTATTGTACTTGGCCCCACAAATCTTAGAAACATGGTGTCTAACCAGATCCTTACTCTGGATGGCATTACCCTGACCTCTAGTAATACTGTGAGAAATCTTGGAGTCATTTTTGATCAGGATATGTCATTCAATACGCATATTAAACAAATATGTAGGACTGCTTTTTTGCATTTACGCAATATCTCTAAAATCAGAAAGGTCTTGTCTCAGAGTGATGCTGAAAAACTAATTCATGCATTTATTTCCTCTAGGCTGGACTATTGTAATTCATTATTATCAGGTTGTCCTAAAAGTTCCCTAAAAAGCCTTCAGTTAATTCAAAATGCTGCAGCTAGAGTACTGACGGGGACTAGAAGGAGAGAGCATATCTCACCCATATTGGCCTCTCTTCATTGGCTTCCTGTTAATTCTAGAATAGAATTTAAAATTCTTCTTCTTACTTATAAGGTTTTGAATAATCAGGTCCCATCTTATCTTAGGGACCTCGTAGTACCATATCACCCCAATAGAGCGCTTCGCTCTCAGACTGCAGGCTTACTTGTAGTTCCTAGGGTTTGTAAGAGTAGAATGGGAGGCAGAGCCTTCAGCTTTCAGGCTCCTCTCCTGTGGAACCAGCTCCCAATTCAGATCAGGGAGACAGACACCCTCTCTACTTTTAAGATTAGGCTTAAAACTTTCCTTTTTGCTAAAGCTTATAGTTAGGGCTGGATCAGGTGACCCTGAACCATCCCTTAGTTATGCTGCTATAGACGTAGACTGCTGGGGGGTTCCCATGATGCACTGAGTGTTTCTTTCTCTTTTTGCTCTGTATGCACCACTCTGCATTTATTCATTAGTGATTGATCTCTGCTCCCCTCCACAGCATGTCTTTTTCCTGGTTCTCTCCCTCAGCCCCAACCAGTCCCAGCAGAAGACTGCCCCTCCCTGAGCCTGGTTCTGCTGGAGGTTTCTTCCTGTTAAAAGGGAGTTTTTCCTTCCCACTGTAGCCAAGTGCTTGCTCACAGGGGGTCGTTTTGACCGTTGGGGTTTTACATAATTATTGTATGGCTTTGCATTACAATATAAAGCGCCTTGGGGCAACGGTTTGTTGTGATTTGGCGCTATATAAAAAAAAAATTGATTGAAATTGATTGAAATTGATTGATTGACGTTGGCACTTATTTTTTGTTTATGAGAAGATGTGGCTCCACTTGTTACAATGAAGTTTATGTTAAACTAATGTAAAGTGTTCTTATCGGTGAATTATCGGTTTCTGTAGCCCTGGAAAAATGGGTTATTGGTTATCTGTTAAAAATTCTGTTATCGTGCATCACTAGTGCAAATAATTGCAGGAAATGGATCACTTTGCTGCTTCTGGATCATGACACTCTGTGTCACTTTGGGGTCATTCCTGGCATCTGGCTGGAGCCCTTCTAATGCAGAATGATACACACTGTGCCCCAGAATGTGTTTTGAACACAAAATGATATAAATTAGACTTATTAAATGAGAATTGACTTAGTTTCAAAAGGCGCTGTTATACACTTTTACGAGAAAAAATGATGTGTTTACTCAAATTGTGTGGCATTCCTTAATAAATGAAGATAAAATCTGTGGTAATAAACATTCTTGGATTTTGACATCTCCCCCCTAAGCTTTTAACTCAATGAAGTGGATCAAATCAATTTTATTTATGTAGCGCCAAATCACAACAAACAGTTGCCCCAAGGCGCTTTATATTGTAAGGCAAAAGCCATACAATAATTACAGAAAAACCCCGACGGTCAAAACGACCCCCTGTGAGCAAGCACTTGGCTACAGTGGGAAGGAAAAACTCCCTTTTAACAGGAAGAAACCTCCAGCAGAACCAGGCTCAGGGAGGGGCAGTCTTCTGCTGGGACTGGTTGGGGCTGAGGGAGAGAACCAGGAAAAAGACATGCTGTGGAGGGGAGCAGAGATCGATCACTAATGATTAAATGCAGAGTGGTGCATACAGAGCAAAAAGAGAAAGAAACACTCAGTGCATCATGGGAACCCCATGAGGGTCAGGATTAGGGCAGTCACAATTATTACAATATTTGCCAATCGCGATTATTTTTCATATTTGCAAATATTTTTCATAATCATGATTACCGTGAATTATTTATTTTATCCACAAAGTTGCATAAAACGACTCTGAATCTGACGTCATGGTGCTGCAGGAGCCGCGCGCAGCCTCTCTGCCTCACTCACTCTGTTTTCTCTCGTCTTGGTCGGATGGTTAGCGAGGCTCGGATAATAACACGGAGCGTGAGGAGGTTCTGGTTCCAAAGCCACGTACCACGGCACTGCTGTGGATGCATTTTGGTTTTAAGTAGGGCTGCAACAACTAGTCACAACTACATCGATTATTAAAATCGTCAACAACTAATTTGGTAGTCGAGTCATTTATTTTATTTAAGTCTTTGTTTTTCTCTTAGTTCATAGTTTTAGGCAGCGAGCCGTCCTGCCGGTGGATGGTGCTGAGGCACATAAAGTCCTTACTGCCTCCCAGCCTTGATCAGCACCAATTCACATACAGAGCCAACAGGTCCACAGGTGATGCCATCAACACAGCCCTCCACACAGTGTGTCAACATCTTGAACAGTCTGGCAATTATGCGAGGATGTTGTTCGTGGACTTCAGTTCTGCTTTTAACACACTTGTTCCAAGCAGACTGATGTTCAAACTGCACAGTCTGGGTATTGGAGAGCACACCTGCAGATGGATCAGAGACTTTCTCACCAACCGTCTGCAGTCAGTCAGGATGGGGTCCCACCACTCTTTAGTGCTGACAGTGAGCACTGGGGCCCCTCAGGGCTGTGTGCTCAGCCCCATGCTGTACACTTTGTACACCCATGACTGTGCACCAACCCACAGCAGCAACATCTTTGTCAAATTTGCGGATGACACTACTGTGGTTGGGCTGATTCATAACAACGATGAGATGGCCTACAGAGAGGAGGTCCTGAACCTCACTACTTGGTGCTCCCTGAATAACCTGGCACTTAACTCCTCAAAGACAAAGGAGTTGGTGCTAGATTTTAGGCAGAAGAGGGAGGACCCCCCCATTCAGGGAGACACCGTACAGAGGGTCAGTGACTTCAAGCTCCTGGGAACATACATTTCTCAGGACCTTACATGGGGCACCAACACCAATGCCCTTGTAAAAAGGGCACAGCAGCATCTGTACTTCTTAAGGTCACTGAGGAAGGTCAACCTGTCCCAGGAACCGCTGCTGTCCTTCTGTAGGTGTTCTGTAGAGAGCGTCCTCACCAACAACATGTTGGGGTGGTACAGGAGCTGCTCTCAGGCTGACAAGAAGGCTCTGGAGAGAGTCAGGAAGTCAGCACAGAACATCATAGGAGCACAGCTGTCCTCTCTGTCAGACATCTATAACACCAGATGTCTGCACAGGGCCAGAAGCATCAGCTTGGATGGTTCACACCCCGGGCACAGCTTGTTCTCACTGCTGCCCTCAGGAAAGAGGTACCGGTCCATCAAGGCCCGCACATCCAGACTCACCAACATGTTGTACCCAAGTGCACTACGGGTATTGAATGCACATTAGCCTTCAGTCTGCACTGTTCATTGGATTTATTTTTATAAAGGTGAATGTAATGAATAGTACAGACTTCTATTTATATACAGCTACTGGCTCCTTGTAAATACATGTACATATTCTTATTTGTCTTTTTAGATTTACTTTTACACCTTTGCACTATGGGAGTTGTCTTTTAATTTCCTTGTACCTTGTGTATAATGACAATAAAAGCATTCTATTCCTTTTTTCAGACTCAGTTCTGCACAGATGAAGGTGTTTGTGGGCGGAGCCTGATGGTTGACCACATGTTCTCTCAGCTGTTGCTGCTTTTAAAACCTGTCTTAATGTCTTTGTGACGTCCAGCAGGTGTCTATCTGATTTATTTGAAGATGTTGAGGTTTGTCTGCTTTCAGGGAGTTCCTTCTGACGATGTGTTCGTCTGCCGTGGAAACAGATTATCCCACCCACAGGACCCACTGCAGCATGGTGCCACCTATCAGCTGGTGCCCCGCCTCTGTGGAGGAAAAGGAGGTGTGTTGAGTGAGACTTCTGAGTGGCGTTGGCGTGTGCTGTGGCGTCTGGAACACGTGTGTTTGTGTGTTTCAGGGTTCGGGTCCATGCTGCGAGCTCTGGGTGCTCAGATTGAAAAGACGACAAACCGCGAGGCGTGCAGAGATCTGAGCGGACGACGACTGCGTGACGTCAACCACGAGAAAGAGTGAGGGCCGTGTGCTGCAGCGGGCAGACGTGGTCTCAACTGGTGCGGTGTGACGTGGGTCTGTGCTGTTGTTGGGTGTAGAATGGCGGCGTGGTTGGAGAAGCAGGAGGAGCGCGAGGCAGAGAAGGAGCAGCGGCGTCGAGAGCGTCTGCAGAGGAAGCTGGCCCAGCCCAAACACGTCTTCAGCGACGCTGAGTACCAGCGACAGTGCAACGAGCTGGACGAGCGCCTTGAGGAGTCCGTGCTCAAAGGTCAGTGTCCAGTTTCATTCATATTTAGCAGAAGTGTGAACTTAGATGATCCCTGACACTTTGCCCGATTTGTGGGGACGTGTCCTCTCCTGATGACTTTTTTTTTTTTTTTTTTTCCTGTGGCTAAAAATAAAAAATCCACTGCACGCTAACCTTTCCTGTCTGGTGGGTTGGTGTATGTGTGGTTTTCCTGGTGCCGTACGCTGCAGTGTCCCTTAGGAACGGACTCTGCGGTGGAAACAGGCCCACTGACGGTCTGAGGAATGCTGGATGAGACCTGCCTGTGGAATAAACGCCTGCATGGACGTCTCATCAAATGCTGCATCTTTTATGTTTTGTGAAACTTTGTATAGACCTTGTAACTGTTAGCATGGCCCAAGCAGAGGGTCACCTCCGTGAGTCTGGTCTGCCTGAGGTTTCTTCCTCAGAGGGAGTTTTTCTTACCACTGTTGCTCTGGGGGTTAGTAAGGTTAGACCTTACCTCTGTGAAGTGTTTTGAGGTAACTTTGTTGTGATTTGGTGCTATATAAATAAAAATAGTTTGAATTGACTGTTTTCCTGATGCTGTCTCTGGTTTTCCCAGTGATCCTGGTCTCTGGTCTGTGACATGTCCACATGATAAAGACTTTGATTTCTGTCACTTTTACAGTCTTTAACTAGAGACATTCGTCACAAAATGCCCCGGGTGCAGTACTATTTTCCATGTAAAGTGCAGTAATATGTACATGTGTGGGGAAGGTATTTGGTTGAAGCCTTGTGTGTTTGATGTAAACTGGGAGACAGTGGAAACATTGGAGACTGACATTATATTATTTCTACCCAGTTCTTTTATGTAAAATTCTGCCCCTGACCAAAAACCAAACCATTGTATTCCTCATTTTGAGTTTATTCAAGGTCACATTAGAAACCAGGTCTGGGACCCTCACAGACAGTGTCCATCTTGTGAAAGGGCCCTAAAATGAGTCATACAACACTTTTATACCTTGTGGGTGTTAACATGGGTGTGGTTTAGTCTCACATTTCTAATGTTACTGGCTCTCACCAACAGGGGGAGCTCTCCCTGTGTCTGAAACTTGGACAGATAAGAGTAAAACTTAACATATTTCTCAGAACTCCCAAACAAATAACACAAATACTTAATAGCTAACATAAAACAAAGAATTAGCACAGATATTATCTAACAATATTTATTTAAATGAGGTGGGCTTCATAGATAATTGGCAAAGCTTCTGGGGAAAACCTGGTCTTGTTAGGAGAGACGGCATCCATCCCACTTTGGATGGAGCAGCTCTCATTTCTAGAAATCTGGCCAATTTTCTTAAATCCTCCAAACCGTGACTATCCAGGGTTGGGACCAGGAAGCAGAGTTGTAGTCTTACACACCTCTCTGCAGCTTCTCTCCCCCTGCCATCCCCTCATTACCCCATCCCCGTAGAGACGGTGCCTGCTCCCAGACCACCAATAACCAGCAAAAATCTATTTAAGCATAAAAATTCAAAAAGAAAAAATAATATAGCACCTTCAACTGCACCACAGACTAAAACAGTTAAATATGGTCTATTAAACATTAGGTCTCTCTCTTCTAAGTCCCTGTTGGTAAATGATATAATAATTGATCAACATATTGATTTATTCTGCCTAACAGAAACCTGGTTACAGCAGGATGAATATGTTAGTTTAAATGAGTCAACACCCCCGAGTCACACTAACTGTCAGAATGCTCGTAGCACGGGCCGAGGAGGAGGATTAGCAGCAATCTTCCATTCCAGCTTATTAATTAATCAAAAACCCAGACAGAGCTTTAATTCATTTGAAAGCTTGTCTCTTAGTCTTGTCCATCCAAATTGGAAGTCCCAAAAACCAGTTTTATTTGTTATTATCTATCGTCCACCTGGTCGTTACTGTGAGTTTCTCTGTGAATTTTCAGACCTTTTGTCTGACTTGGTGCTTAGCTCAGATAAGATAATTATAGTGGGCGATTTTAACATCCACACAGATGCTGAGAATGACAGCCTCAACACTGCATTTAATCTATTATTAGACTCTATTGGCTTTGCTCAAAATGTAAATGAGTCCACCCACCACTTTAATCATATCTTAGATCTTATTCTGACTTATGGTATGGAAATAGAAGACTTAACAGTATTCCCTGAAAACTCCCTTCTGTCTGATCATTTTTTAATAACATTTACATTTACTCTGATGGACTACCCAGCAGTGGGGAATAAGTTTCATTACACTAGAAGTATTTCAGAAAGCGCTGTAACTGGGTTTAAGGATATGATTCCTTCTTTATGTTCTCTAATGCCATATACCAACACAGTGCAGAGTAGCTACCTAAACTCTGTAAGTGAGATAGAGTATCTCGTCAATAGTTTTACATCCTCATTGAAGACAACTTTGGATGCTGTAGCTCCTCTAAAAAAGAGAGCTTTAAATCAGAAGTGCCTGACTCCGTGGTATAACTCACAAACTCGTAGCTTAAAGCGGATAACCCGTAAGTTGGAGAGGAAATGGCGTCTCACTAATTTAGAAGATCTTCACTTAGCCTGGAAAAAGAGTCTGTTGCTCTATAAAAAAGCCCTCCGTAAAGCTAGGACATCTTACTACTCATCACTAATTGAAGAAAATAAGAACAACCCCAGGTTTCTTTTCAGCACTGTAGCCAGGCTGACAGAGTCAGAGCTCTATTGAGCTGAGTATTCCATTAACTTTAACTAGTAATGACTTCATGACTTTCTTTGCTAACAAAATTTTAACTATTAGAGAAAAAATTACTCATAACCATCCCAAAGACGTATCGTTATCTTTGGCTGCTTTCAGTGATGCCGGTATTTGGTTAGACTCTTTCTCTCCGATTGTTCTGTCTGAGTTATTTTCATTAGTTACTTCATCCAAACCATCAACATGTTTATTAGACCCCATTCCTACCAGGCTGCTCAAGGAAGCCCTACCATTATTTAATGCTTCGATCTTAAATATGATCAATCTATCTTTGTTAGTTGGCTATGTACCACAGGCTTTTAAGGTGGCAGTAATTAAACCATTACTTAAAAAGCCATCACTTGACCCAGCTATCTTAGCTAATTATAGGCCAATCTCCAACCTTCCTTTTCTCTCAAAAATTCTTGAAAGGGTAGTTGTAAAACAGCTAACTGATCATCTGCAGAGGAATGGTCTATTTGAAGAGTTTCAGTCAGGTTTTAGAATTCATCATAGTACAGAAACAGCATTAGTGAAGGTTACAAATGATCTTCTTATGGCCTCGGACAGTGGACTCATCTCTGTGCTTGTTCTGTTAGACCTCAGTGCTGCTTTTGATACTGTTGACCATAAAATTTTATTACAGAGATTAGAGCATGCCATAGGTATAGATTACAATTTGTTCATGTAAATGGGGAATCTTCTTCACAGACTAAAGTTAATTATGGAGTTCCACAAGGTTCTGTGCTAGGACCAATTTTATTCACTTTATACATGCTTCCCTTAGGCAGTATTATTAGACGGCATTGCTTAAATTTTCATTGTTACGCAGATGATACCCAGCTTTATCTATCCATGAAGCCAGAGGACACACACCAATTAGCTAAACTGCAGGATTGTCTTACAGACATAAAGACATGGATGACCTCTAATTTCCTGCTTTTAAACTCAGATAAAACTGAAGTTATTGTACTTGGCCCCACAAATCTTAGAAACATGGTGTCTAACCAGATCCTTACTCTGGATGGCATTACCCTGACCTCTAGTAATACTGTGAGAAATCTTGGAGTCATTTTTGATCAGGATATGTCATTCAAAGCGCATATTAAACAAATATGTAGGACTGCTTTTTTGCATTTACGCAATATCTCTAAAATCAGAAAGGTCTTGTCTCAGAGTGATGCTGAAAAACTAATTCATGCATTTATTTCCTCTAGGCTGGACTATTGTAATTCATTATTATCAGGTTGTCCTAAAAGTTCCCTGAAAAGCCTTCAGTTAATTCAAAATGCTGCAGCTAGAGTACTGACGGGGACTAGAAGGAGAGAGCATATCTCACCCATATTGGCCTCTCTTCATTGGTTTCCTGTTAATTCTAGAATAGAATTTAAAATTCTTCTTCTTACTTATAAGGTTTTGAATAATCAGGTCCCATCTTATCTTAGGGACCTCGTAGTACCATATCACCCCAATAGAGCGCTTCGCTCTCAGGCTGCAGGCTTACTTGTAGTTCCTAGGGTTTGTAAGAGTAGAATGGGAGGCAGAGCCTTCAGCTTTCAGGCTCCTCTCCTGTGGAACCAGCTCCCAATTCAGATCAGGGAGACAGACACCCTCTCTACTTTTAAGATTAGGCTTAAAACTTTCCTTTTTGCTAAAGCTTATAGTTAGGGCTGGATCAGGTGACCCTGAACCATCCCTTAGTTATGCTGCTATAGACGTAGACTGCTGGGGGGTTCCCATGATGCACTGTTTCTTTCTCTTTTTGCTCTGTATGCACCACTCTGCATTTAATCATTAGTGATTGATCTCTGCTCCCCTCCACAGCATGTCTTTTTCCTGGTTCTCTCCCTCAGCCCCAACCAGTCCCAGCAGAAGACTGCCCCTCCCTGAGCCTGGTTCTGCTGGAGGTTTCTTCCTGTTAAAATGGAGTTTTTCCTTCCCACTGTAGCCAAGTGCTTGCTCACAGGGGGTCGTTTTGACCTTTGGGGTTTCACATAATTATTGTATGGCCTTGCCTTACAATATAAAGCGCCTTGGGGCAACTGTTTGTTGTGATTTGGCGCTATATAAAAAAAATGATTGATTGATTGATTGATTTAGAGGATGTGGCCAACAGTGACCATAAAAAGTCAGTAGCCTTCGAACAAATTCAACTATTGGTAATTTTTTAAAGTAGGTCAAGGTCACCGGCCTTTGAACCCATGTGAAGTACTCCTCCAAGGAATGTACCCACCAAATATGTAGTTTTTGTGAGCAATAGGTGCCGAGCTATGTTGTGGCAAACAAATTGCGGCCGGACAGACGGACAACCTGGCTGCCATATGCTCCGCCTCACGGCACAAGCGCCACGTGGGGCATAATAATATTCAGACTTTCATGAAAACAGTCTTTTTGTTCTTTAATATCAGACACAGACTGTTGGATGGGCTTAGACTCGGGTCTTTGACTGGGTGAGGATCTGAGTGACTTCAGTTTCTTTCAGGACTCCAGGTGAAGAGACGGAACATGGAGCAGAAGCAGCAGTCGGCCAAAAAGAAGCTGAAGACCAGCTCCTCTCCTGGTTTCTGGTGAGAATCTGGATCACAGTGAGGATTCAAACTGTTTGAATTTTTTTTTTCTTTAACCTGCTGCTGCTTTCAGGTCAGGTGTCGAACATCTGCTGAGCTCTGAGGATGAGGACGAGGCACCATCCACCTCCGGCTGTGGAGCTGCTGTTGCTATGACAACAGAGGAGGCGGATCCTGGGCTCTGTGGTGCCGAGGTGCCACAGAGCAGAAGGTAGGCATTTTAGCATGTGCCACTAACGGTGATGGACTCGGTCTACACTAGGGATGGGTATCGAAAACTGGTTCCTGTTAAGAACTGATGAGAAATGATTCAGTCCACTGACATCGATAGCGTTTTAGCCTAACGATTCCCTTATTGGTTCTTCAGTTCACGTTACGCCGGAGCAGCCGTTGTGTCTGAGGATGAAAATGATCATTTCTCTACGTTGATTTCAGAAGCTTCAGTGCTTTTCAGAAGCATTGGGTTTGCAGTTTCTTCATTAACCTCAGAGCCATTTAAAGACATCAATCATGACTCACCTTTGTGCCGATTAAAGTCACTAACTGGACTATTGTCTGGTTGTGGGCAGGAAATGAGGATCATCCTCTGTTCCACAGCGGAGATCTTACTCGTTCCTTGTTAACTTTTGGTGGGGCAGCACGTGATGGTTCTCTGGTGTGAGCTGGACCTGCTTCACCAGCTCCTAAACTGATGTTACTGTTCCTCAGCTAAAGGAAATAATAATAATGATAATGATCTCCTCTGTTTTGTGGTTCTAACTGCGTTGCTCCAAACGCTGCGCCGCTCTCTGCCCAGTAAAGTTGGAAAGATGGATTCCAGTCAGAATTAAAACCTTCAACGTGAATCGCTGTTTTAAATCAAATGACACCTTTTTCCAAATGTCATACAGATAACAGACTGTTTATTTTTTCCCTCTCAAAACGAGACGTCCTCCATTCTTTATGAATTAAATTGATCTCAGCGTTCAGCAGCCGGCTGAAGAGTTCAGCTCAGAGTCTACGGAGTTATATTTGTCATTAATGTCTGAAAGGAAATGATTTTGACAAACTACAGATTTTATTTTTATTTATGTCCAGAGTTTAAGGATCCAGTGACCAGTTTCATATTTATTTGCTTTAAGACTCAATAAAATGTTGACATAGAAAACCTGCAAAGCCAAATTTTATCGATAATGGCATCGATATTGATTAAAATCTTATCAGTACCCATCCCTTCAGCAGCTGTTCCTGATCCCAACTCAAAGTCAGAACTTTACAGCAAGATTCTGGTTTTGTTTTTCCCTCTGACTTCTAGCTGCAGCTCCACATCAGCTGAACACAGAAAGACCCCAAAACCTGAACCAGACCAGGCCCGTGGACCCTTAGAGGACAAAAAACCTGAACCAGACCAGGCCCGTGGACCCTTAGAGGACAAAAAACCTGAACCAGACCAGGCCCGTGGACCCCTAGAGGACAAGAAACCTGAACCAGACCAGGCCCGTGGACCCTTAGAGGATAAAAAACCTGAACCAGACCAGGCCCATGGACCCCTAGAGGACAAAAAACCTGAACCAGACCAGGCCCGTGGACCCCTAGAGGACCAAAAAACCTGAACCAGACCAGGCCCGTGGACCCCTAGAGGACCAAAAACCTGAACCAGACCAGACTGGTGAACCTGGCGAAGAAAAATCTACAGAAGTTTCTGGAGTTGATTTGTGGAGTTGCACGTCTCAGCAGGTCAGTACTTTGACACTTGCTCTGCAGCTTCTCCTTGTCCTCTTGTCTTTCTTCACCTGTCTCCATTCTTTTTCTTCAACTTCTTTCTCATCTTTCTTCCTCTGTCCAGATGTCACACAAACACCTTCTTGTCCATCTCTGTCATGACATCTGCAGTACTTTTCCAGTTGTCCAAAATCACGTCCCCTCCCTCTGCTGTCTGTCTCACCTTCTCTGCCCCTTGGTTCAACTCTCACTCTGAAGTCGTCTTTTCAGTTCTTGTCTGTCTGCTTCTTACATCTGATCTTCTCCTTTTGCAGTGGATTCAGACACCACTACGGTTCTGTTGCTGTTTGATCTCAGTGCTGCATTTGATACAGTGGATCATCATATTCTACTTGATAGGCTGGAAAATCATTTTGGGATTACTGGGAGTGCCCTTGCATGGCTGACGTCATACTTGACCAGTCGTTCTGTGTTTTGTACAGTAACACTACCTCTAACCTTAGTGACATGACATTTGGGGTTCCACAGGGGTCTGTCTTAGGCCCCCTGCTTTTCTCCCTTTATATAACACCCCTTGGACACATATTGTGATGTTTTGGGATTACCTTTCACTGCTATTGTTCAGATGTTTTAATTACAACCCTCCGACTGGGTTAGTGACAGGCAGCACACCTGGTATGACTAGTTTTATAGTTTATTGTGATTTCAAACAGAACCGACCACAGGTCATAAACCTGAAAACACAAAGAAATGAACAAAATTTACAATTATATTCATTGAATATAAATGCAACATCATTTCAATTAAACAATACATTCTATTTAGCTACAAGTAATACAACCTTTATTTCTCATTTTTCATACTTGTATACTTAGTTATTCTTATAAACCCCATCCAATCTATATTCCCTGGTTTTCTAATCTCCCACTAACGCAGAGCGCAGCTCCCCCACGCTCCGACTGGCACACTGCATAAAACCCATGAGACGCTCAGAGACCGCCCTTTAGACTAGCGTGACTCCGTTAAAGCCTAGCACGCTATTGTCTGCTACATTATTCGGCTTGGTAATCACCAAACACACAGCTTTGGCTGCAGCTAATATGGCTGAGAGCACGCCCCCCTCACGCCACGCACCACACGTGATGCAGTTAAACCAACTTCCTTTCGTACTACACAAACATAGTGCAGTAAAGCAAATAATTACAAACTGGGCTTTAAACTGCTTCTAAAGCAAGGTACATTAGTAATTGGTAGCTTTCAGTACACATTTCAGAGTTTACAAGTTGCTACATACCAACGGGTTAAGTGATGAGACTGATCAACACTTTACTAAGATATGAGCGCGACCGCGCATGTTCAGTTTTAATGACCGTCATGTACCAAACAAAGGATTATGGGGATATATATATAAACTTATAACTGAAATGACTGGATAAAATTCATGATTTGAGATGAATTACTCTTAATGTTTTAACCAGATTCCCAAACCAATGAAATCTTTACTGTTTTATTAACCAGTGACCCAAAGAACCGAACAGCTACACTGATGATACTCAGTTATACAAGCCAATAACTGCTGGTAATCTTGTTCACATAAAATCCTTAGAGTGTCTTGCATCAGTGAGAGGTTGGATGTCTAGAAACTTCCTACTTTTAAACTCTGATAAGACTGAAATGATGGTTCTTGGTCCAGTGAGACATCAGCATCAATTTGACCAGTTAACACTCAGCCTTGGCTCGTGTGTCATACATCACACTGACAAAGTGAGGAAGCTTGGGGTAATTTTTGATCGTACTACTGTAATGTTCTTCACTGGCTTCCTGTCCCAGTGAGATCAGATTTTAAGGTTCTGCTACTAGTCTATAAAATTGTTCATGGACAGGCACCTCCCGACCTAGCTGACCTAATTAAACCTTACATGCCGGCCCGGGCTCTGCATCCTCAGGGTGCAGGACTACTTTAGAACAAATGATCACCATTTGATCAAGAAGAAAATCAAGCCAGAAAACCTCTCACACTCTGGTACCACTTTTGAAACACTTTTAATCAGAACCCAACAGCAGAGGGTGCTTTCCTTTCACACACTGTCTCTCTCATGGTCAGTTTGTATTTCAATAAACTGTTGGTTCTGTCTCACAGCAGCGGACTCGTCTGCTGGATCTGGACTCTGTGACTTCAGTGCAGCAGCTGGAGGACTTTGGTCTGGATGTCCTGAAGGAGGCGCTGATGTGCAGAGGGCTGAAATGTGGAGGGACGCTGGCCGAGCGCGCCGCCCGCCTGTTTTCAGTCAGAGGCCTGAAAGAAGAGCAGATCGACTGCAAGCTGTTTGCCAAGAAGAAGTGATGCAGACAGACGGAGTCCAGTGCAGCACCTGAACACATCACACTGAATTCTGTTTCATCAAATGTGGCATCCAGATTTTGTGTGCATCTCTTCCCGAGAGATTCAGTTCCACATCAGAACTTCTTTTTTTGTATCGTTTAACTTTCTGATGTGGGGGCGGAGCTTTAATTTATTGAACATTTTAAATCCGACTTGCGGTGCAGCAACTTCAAAATTTTTTTTTTTTTTTTCTGAATTTGAAGGCATCATTGTTGGATGTTTGAATCACGTGAAATAAATTAATTTTCCCTGTGGATAACTTTTTTTTAAGCTGTGGGGTGTTTGTGTTCAGCTCAGAATTGCATGTTCTTTGAAGTGTTCAACACAACATCAAGGTATTTGTGATCGAGTCTGTCCACAGTCACTGACATACTTTCTTGCTCGCTCGCTCGGCAGGCGCGTTTCTGGGAAATGTTTTTGTCTGCAGCTGACGTCAGTCTGAGCAAACAGAGAAACGGCACAATAACGAATCAACGGCGACAAACGAACACTGACTCTACTGACCAATCATACGACAGCGAAGCACTGCGTTCAGTCAGATCAGCGGACCTGTGAGCAGATGCTTGGAAAAAGTCGGGAATAGATTTTTACAGGGATGAAAAATGAAAAGCTGGAACCCAAAATTACTAGCGAGGGTCTGAGGGCAGGAAAAATGAAGAGAATGAGTAAAAAAAACCAACAGCAACTGAAGACTTTCTTCAGGTGGAATGAAACTACAGCAAGTCTGGAGGGACAAGCAGCACAGACAACGTTCAGCTAAGTCTTAAAGTGCAGTCTGCTGACAGGCTGTCTTATCATTTAAGAACAAATTAACTTTCGTTAAAAGACCATTAACTCACCTTTATCACAAACGCAGACAGTTCAGTGAGCAGTGCGCGGCGCCAACGGCTCAGTATTATTGTCCCGAGGGCGCCTTAGCTGCTCAACAAGGTGCCTGATGGAGAAGCATGAAATTCAGCACTGACCTCAAACATGACCCAGGCAACTGGCAAAAAAGCAGGTTTTTCATCCTTACATTTAGAAGATAATAGACTCTGTACCAGGACGTGAATGTGCAGGAGTGTTGGGTGCGGCGCCCTCTGCAGGGCTCCGCCCAGAGAGGAGACAAAGTCACACGTATGTAAACTTTGTAATTAATCCACGTCTACGTTCCGTGCAACAGCACGTCGGGACCTTCGCTCAGTGACGTCATCGCTGTTGGAAAAAGAGTCATCAGGAGATGACTCCCCCCCCCCCCCCCCCAAATCTGTCCTCCAGAGTGTTGGAGATCATCCAAGTGCACACTGGTACTAAATGGGAATGAAACTGGTCATATCGTGCTAACAAGCGAAAATGGACGGATGGACATGCTGATGTGTTTTATTCCGCAGGGACAAACAGGACTTTATGGGTGCCCGTTTGTTTTGATTGTTGTCTACGCATCATCACGACCTCTAAGAGATGAAGTCGAAGTTACGAATTCTGTGAGACGTCCTTAGACTCTCGGTTTAATCGGACGTCTGTGACCATACCTGAGAAGAGCAGCAGAGGATCATGGGAAGCGGTGCAGTCAGAAGCCAGGGTCCCAGGATGTGACCTGCGGCATGCTGACCTCCTCAAAGCAGACGACTGAGTCTCCAGGTCTTAAGTCCACATCGGCATTCACGGACAGGCCGCAGTCCATCCCCGACTTCACCGTCAGCACGTCGTCTTTATGGTGCTTCAGTGCCGCTGCCGAACCTGCCGGAAACAGGGTGCCCCCTCCTGGTGAGATGATGCACCTGCACTGATGCGTGAGTGAGAATTTTAATCAAAGGTTTAGCTGCTCACGCGAAGGCGCCACGCAGCAGTAAATCCGATTAAAACCATCTTGTAGAAAAAGCAGCAGAATCGACAGACAGGAAGTGTTCCAGGAGACTCACCCTCCCAGACGGTCTGGTGTCCGCGGACGACCCTGAACTTCAGCCTGCGGTCCAGCTGACCTTTCTGCACCCGGCACCCTGCCACCGGGAGCTGCTGCTTTCCCACGGTGACACTGAAGGTGGCGAGGACTGCTGCCTCACCTGGACGGGCAGAGAAAGGATGTTTGAATGCAAATCACTCCAGTGGCAGGGTGAGCGGCGGCCGACTCACCCACGGGTTTCTCTTTGAGGACGGGCGGCAGTTTGGCGCTCAGCTCGTCCTTCAGCTCGTCCAGCAGCTTGTAGATGATGTTGTGTAACTTCAGAGGGATGCCTTTCTTGGAAGCCATCTGCTGGATGGACGGACTGGCAGCGACGTTGAAACCATAAATGGATCCTGAGACACAAACTCAGCGTCAGACTTGAGGAGACGTGGCAACGTCTCCCGAAGACGTAGATGGGTGCTTCGGGTTAATTTACACTTTGATTTCAAAGAACTGTTTAAGTGCTTACTCAGCACTGACCTCTGACGTACCTCCGAATGTTTCCGCCATGCTGATGTCATTTTCCGACACATCTCCAACGCCGAAGTGGATCACGTCCATCTGACATTCATCCTGAGCGTCGTATGTATCCACAATGTTCAAGATGGCCTCCACCGAGCCATCCACGTCGCCTAAAGGTCAGAGCTCCGTTACCCTCACTGACCCCTGCAGCCGATAACTCAGCTAATGATCATTTTTATATAAGAACCGGAACTTCTACAAACAAGTTTGGGCCCCCCTGATAATTTTCATGATTTTCCTTTATAAATCATTGGTTGTCTGGATCAGAAATTTCTGTTAAATATATCATAGTAGACAAACACGCTGATATTTGAGAAGTGAAATGAAGTTTACAGTATTTACATAAAGTGTGCAATAATTATTTAAACAAAATTGGGCAGGTGCATAAGTTTGGGCAGCCTTGTCATTTTATTGATTTGAATACATTTAGCACTGTGTAAGGAGATCAATGACCTCCTTACACAGGTGAATCCAATCATGAGAAAGGGTATTTAAGGTGGCCATTTACAAATGTTTCCCCTCTTTACATCTCTTCTAATGAGTGGCAACATGGGAGCCTCTAAACAACTCACGTGACCTGAAAACAAAGATTGTTCAACATCATAGTGTAGTGGAAGGATACAAAAAGCTATCTCAGCGATTTCAGCTGTCAGGCCAAGAAAAATCTCAGATAAGCTGACGCGAAGGATGGTGAGAACAGTCATAATCAACCCACAGACCTGCTCCAAAGACCTACAACCCCTGGCAAAAATTATGGAATCACCGGCCTCGGAGGATGTTCATTCAGTTGTTTAATTTTGTAGAAAAAAAAGCAGATCACAGACATGACACAAAACTAAAGTCATTTCAAATGGCAACTTTCTGGCTTTAAGAAACACTATAAGAAATCAAGAAAAAAAACTGTGGCAGTCAGTAACAGTTACTTTTTTAGACCAAGCAGAGGGAAAAAAAATATGGACTCACTCAATTCTGAGGAAAAAATTATGGAATCACCCTGTAAATTTTCATCCCCAAAACTAACACCTGCATCAAATCAGATCTGCTCGTTAGTCTGCATCTAAAAAGGAGTGATCACACCTTGGAGAGCTGTTGCACCAAGTGGACTGACATGAATCATGGCTCCAACACGAGAGATGTCAATTGAAACAAAGGAGAGGATTATCAAACTCTTAAAAGAGGGTAAATCATCACGCAATGTTGCAAAAGATGTTGGTTGTTCACAGTCAGCTGTGTCTAAACTCTGGACCAAATATAAACAACATGGGAAGGTTGTTAAAGGCAAACATACTGGTAGACCAAGGAAGACATCAAAGCATCAAGACAGAAAACTTAAAGCAATATGTCTCAAAAATCGAAAACGCACAACAAAACAAATGAGGAAGGAATGGGAGGAAACTGGAGTCAACGTCTGTGACCGAACTGTAAGAAACCGCCTAAAGGAAATGGGATTTACATACAGAAAAGCTAAACGAAAGCCATCATTAACACCTAAACAGAAAAAAACAAGGTTACAATGGGCTAAGGAAAAGCAATCGTGGACTGTGGATGACTGGATGAAAGTCATATTCAGTGATGAATCTCGAATCTGCATTGGGCAAGGTGATGATGCTGGAACTTTTGTTTGGTGCCGTTCCAATGAGATTTATAAAGATGACTGCCTGAAGAGAACATGTAAATTTCCACAGTCATTGATGATATGGGGCTGCATGTCAGGTAAAGGCACTGGGGAGATGGCTGTCATTACATCATCAATAAATGCACAAGTTTACGTTGATATTTTGGACAATTGAAAGGATGTTTGGGGATGATGAAATCATTTTTCAAGATGATAATGCATCTTGCCATAGAACTGCAAAAACATTCCTTGCAAAAAGACACATAGGGTCAATGTCAATGAGCAGATCTGATTTGATGCAGGTGTTAATTTGGGGGATGAAAATTTACAGGGTGATTCCATAATTTTTTCCTCAGAATTGAGTGATTCCATATTTTTTTCCTCTGCTTGGTCTAAAAAAGTAACCGTTACTGACTGACTGACAATCTTTTTTTCTTGATTTCGTATAGTGTTTCTTAAAGCCAGAAAGTTGCCATTTGAAATGACTTCAGTTTTGTGTCATGTCTGTGATCTGCTTTTTTTCTACAAAATTAAACAACTGAATGAACATTCTCTGAGGCCGGTGATTCCATAATTTTTGCCAGGGGTTGTACAACATGTCTTGCTGCAGATAGTGTCTCTGTGCATCGTTCAACTATACAGCGTACTTTGCACAAAGATGCTGTATGATGCTGTAATGCAGAGGAAGCCTTTTCTGTGTACACACCACAAACGGAGTCGCATGAGGTATGCTAAAACACATTTGGACAAGCCAGCTTCATTTTGGAATAAGGTGCTGTGGACTGATGAAACTAAAATTGAGTTATTTGGACATAACAAGGGGTGGTATGTATGGCTGAAAAAGAACACAGCATTCCAAGAAAAACACTTGCTACCTACAATAAAAAAATTGGAGGTGGTTCCATCATGCTGTGTGGCTCTGTGGCCAGTGCAGGTACTGGGAATCTTGTTAACGTTGAGGGTCACATGGATTCCAATCAATATCAGCAGTTTCTTGAGAACAATGTTCATGAATCAGTGACAAAGTTGAAGGTGCGCCAAGGCTGGATCTTTCAACAAGACAACAACCCTAAACACTGCTCAAAATCTACTAAAACATTCATGCAGAGGAACAAGTACAACATTCTGGACTGGCCATCTCAGTCCCCAGAACTGAATATTATTGAAAATCTGTGGTGTGATTTTAAGCGGGCTGTCCGTGCTCAGAAACCAACAAACCTGAGATGCTTTGTAAAGAAGAATGGTCCAAAATACCTTCAACCAGAATCCAAACTCTCATTGGAAGCTATAGGAAGCGTTTAGAGCAGGGCTATTCAGCTGGCGGCCTGCGGCCCTTTAATAAGTTTGGACCGGCCCGCGGCCCATTTACCCATAAATATTAATAAATACATGATCAAAACCTGCTACAAAGCGCATTTGCCAATTTTTGGCATTTTACGACACTCTGTGGCGCTTTGCGGCACGTTAGCACTGTTTCCAAACAGCCCCACCTCATGTGAAGGCATTGTGGGCACTCGAACAGTTGGTGGTGGTAATGTACCATATTGGTTTGCAAACCGCCAGTAAACTCGAACGAAGAAGAAGACAACAACAACAGGCTGCATTCAAAGGAGAAGAGAAGTAAAGTTGACAATGAAAACAGAAGATTTAATAATGACTGGACTGGTGAATATAACACGTGGAGGCACTTCATTACGACTCCCTCCTGTTTTGACAATGAATATCCACCAGGTTCTGATGCTCATCAAATAAAAATAAAAGGACTTAATCTGAACTACAAGTGAAGCACTGCAATCTTCTCCCGTAGCTGCACTCTGCAACAGAAGACAACAGCAGCATCCCTGCATGTTACGGGTTCTTGCTAAAAAGAAAATGCCGTTCACTGACTCTGAAACAGTGAAAGAATGTATATTAGCTGCCGTCGACGAGCTGGTAGCGCACAAGCTAAAACAGCAGGTCATGTCTTCAAACAAGTCAATCCCTCTGTCAGATACAACAGCTGCAAGACGACTGGATGTTTTAGCCACAGATGTTTCCGAGACTCTTCTAAGTCAGTTGAAGAAAGCTGAATTCATGTCGCTGGCTGTGGATGAGTCAGCTGACAGCAACGATACAGCACAACTTTGTTTGTATGTGCGGTTTCTCAATGGTGACCGTTTCAAGCAGGATCTGTTGGGCCTAATTCCACTGGAAGGACAAACAACAGGGGAAATAAATTTTAAAAAGCTTATTGCTTTTTAAAGACAATGGACTGGACCTGGAGCGTATTAACCTGCTGGTTACAGATGGAGCTCCCTCGATGGCAGGAAGGGTCAAATGACCGTCTGCACGACTGTCTGCTGTGGCACCAAAACTACAGTCTGTCCACTGTCTCGTTCACCAGAGTGTCCTCTGCTCTCAGCTTAGTGCTGAGTTGAAAAGTACCATGGACTCTGTGACTGCTGCAGTGAACTTTATCAGAGCAACATCCAGTCTTCAGCACAGGTTGTTTTGCAGACAACTTGCTGATATGTCAGCTGAACACTCTGACCTACTGTTACACAACGTCAGGTGGTCTGTGAACTGAGGGAGGAAATGATCACCTTTCTATGTGAATGCAAGCACAAGAAGGCTGAAACACTTCTGAGAAAAATGCTGGATGAGAAATTTGTCTCAGAAATGTGCTTTTTAAGTTTTGTTGTTTTTTGCTTTTTAAGTGATATCATGCATCATTTGAGTGGTCTTAATCTGAGTCTTCAGGGGAGGATAAAACAGCGGCTGATGTGGTTGAAAAGCTGTTTGCTTTTATAACTAAACTAGACATTTTTGCATATGATCTTAATGACAGCCTGCTGCACTTTCCCACACTCAGGGACTTCATTAGTATATACTTTGATGTTCTGTTAAATAAAAAGGCAAAAAGTAATGCAGGAGCATTTGTCTCAATTGTACATCTGAGAGTAATAGTACAGGTCACGTGAATGTCCGGCCCACAGATCATAGGATTCTGACAAATTTGGCCCCCGGAAAAATATAGTTGAATAGCCCTGATTTAGAGGCTGTTATTTCTGCAAAAGGAGGATCTACTAAATATTGATGTATTTTTCTGTTGGGGTGCACAAACCTTTACATACAACTGTGTGTGTGTGTACTTCTGTCTGTGTGTGTGTGTGTGTGTGTGTGTGTGTGTGTGTGTGTGTGTGTGTGTGTGTGTGTGTGTGTGTGTGTGTGTGTGTGTGTGTATTCATTCTGTACATCATTCTGCAGTTTTTTGTGTTTTTTTTGTGTTCTGGTAAAATCTGATCATTTTAGTCATGAAGGTAAAAATCCTTCAGCCAGATTAAACTGGATTCCAAAGCGTTTCCACTCATTTTAAAACTGTTTTGTGTCTTTGTTACCTTTGATGATGAGCGGCAGACTTAGCTCCGCCCTCGCCGCCCTCTCACGGGGCCTGTTGGCGGCGACCTGCCGGTTGATCCTGTTAAGCGTCGCCTTCTTCTGCCTCCAGGTGAGGTGAGAAAACTCTGCCTGCTGCTTCTTGTACTCCTTCAGGTGTTCTTGGTTTTTGGCATCAATAACTTCCTGCTCCTCCCTCAGCTTCTGCTCCGCCTCCTCCCTGAGCCGCCACGCCACCGCCTCCTTTGCCCGCTGCTGCTCTGACAAGCAAAAACGTTACTGCAGACGGCCCAAAGGTCACAGCGAGGTCAAATGCCCAACTTGAAATGATCTCGTCTGCAGTGGCTGATGGGCGGGGCCACTGACTGATTAAAAGCTGTTTAGAATTTTGCTCAGATTAGTTTTTAAAAATTAATGTTTGTCCTACAGCGTCTTGCAAAAGTATTCAGCCCCTTGACAGTTCACGCATTTTAATTTGGTTTCTGCCATTTCAAATACAAAAGATAAATCAGGCTTCTTAATATAAAAATTTCTAAAATTATCTCCCTTAAACTCAAAGTAAATCTCTACAACTTAATATGAATTAATTAGAAATATAAAAGCTAAGATGATAAGTAAGTGTCTCCTTTAGTATCACACATACACACCATCACTTTTACAACCCCAATTCAATACCACTGGTAAACATACCACTGTCCCAGCTTTTTTGGAAACATGTTGCAGGCATCCATTTCAAAATGAGCAAATATTTGCACAAAAACAATAAAGTTTATCAGTTTGAACATTAAATATCTTGTCTTTGTGGTGTATTCAATTGAATATAGGTTGAAGAGGATTTGAAAATCATTGTATTCTGTTGTAGAGAAGCTTGAATCTTCGACTGGACTGGGTTGCTTGACACGAGGACGTTTCGCTTCAAATCGCAGAAGCTTCCTCAGCTAAAATTCTTGCTCTGGAAGTCTGACTTCTGTCTGACTCTTGTAGAGAAGAATAAAACAGAAGCCAACAAAAGCTGGAGTTTTAAACCTAACCAGACCCCTCCTACTGAGAGGCAGACTGCTATAGGCTAGTGACTAAACAATAGCTCTAATTAGCAACTATTGTGCTCTAGTTAGCACCCTCCTAATGACAGGGTAGCTGTCCCTCCTAATGATGGGATGGATGCCTTTCTGATGGCTCCCTTGATGATGTGAATGACTCATTACCATGAACAAAAGACTGAAACTGCTTTGACCTGAGTACCCCATTGTAAACAGAGGACAAAGCGTGTCTCAGACCCCCTCCCCGGTTAAGGCTGGGTTTCAAACGTTTCACAAAGAATGCCTCCTTGACCCCTCTCTCAAACCATTTCTTCTCTCTGGCTAATATTTTAACTTCCTTGTCCTCAAACGTGTGGTTAGTGTCTTTAAGGTGGAGATGAACCGCAGACTGAGGTCCACTTGCACCCTCTCTGTGGTGCTGGTATAGCCTTTTGTGTAACGGTTGCTTAGTCTCACCTATGTAGTGTTTGTTACAGTTTTCCTGACATCTGATAGAATACACTACATTGCTCTGTTTGTAACTAGGGATCCTGTCCTTAGGGTGAACTAATTTCTGTCTCAAGGTGTTAACCGGTTTAAAGTAAACTGGGATTTTGTGCTGTCTGAAGATCCTCTGTAGTTTTTCCCCTACTCCTGCTAAATAAGGGAGAGACACTCCTCTTCTTCTTGTCTCTGTCTCCTGTCTATTTGGTCTCTTTGTTCTCTGGGACTTCTGCACTTTGTCCAGGGACCATCGTGGGTACCCGCATACTGTGAGGGCTTTCCGGACACGTTGTTGTTCTTTAACCCTTCCCTCTGCAGTTGTGGGCACCTGTAGGGCTCTGTGTTGAAGAGTCCTGATCACCCCGAGCTTGTGTTCAAGGGGGTGGTTTGAGCCAAAGAGCAGATATTGGTCAGTGTGAGTTGGTTTTCTGTAAACCCCTGTCTGGAGCTGCCTGTTCTTTCCAATCGTAACATCACAGTCCAAGAAGGCTAAATGGTTGTTTCTGGCATCCTCATGTGTGAACTTGATATTAGAATCCACCGAGTTGATGTGTTCTGTAAAGTCCTCAACTTGCTGTTGCTTGATTTTAACCCATGTGTCATCAACATATCTGAACCAGTGACTGGGAGAGATGCCTGTTAAAGACGTAAAGGCTCTCTTCTCCACTCGCTCCATGTACAGATTGGTCACAATGGGGGATACCGGAGACCCCATCGCACAACCATGAATCTGTCTGTAGTAATTCCCCCTAAACAGGAATTACGTGGTGTTGAGACAGATCTCCAAGAGTTGGCAGATGTGGTCTGGTGTGAGTTTGGTCCTTTCAAGCAGAGACACATCCTCCAGCAGTCTCTGCCTGACAGCTGAGATGGCCTAAGCGGTGGGGATGCAGGTGAACAACGAAGTCACATCAAATGACACCATAGTTTCATCTGCCTCCACCTGCAGGTCCTTGATCTTGTTCACAAAATCTTGTGTGTTCTAGCTAACTTTAGATAGCTAACTTTAGAAACCACTTAAGATTTAACCTGAGATGCAAACAAAACAATGTTATTCCCAAATACATGAAGCAAAAGGCACTATAAGCAGGTCACACAGCAGAAAAGATCCAGCACAGTTACCTTAGGAGGATTTTGGGTCTTAGAATTAGAAGGCTTCATTTTAAAATATTAGACCTCCAAAATAATCTTGATAGTCTGCACAAAATGTTAGAAACCTTAGTGGGGGAAGACGCCCATAATAAGATCACAAAGTTCATAGTTAAAATTCAAATGGCTCAGCATTTAAAAAGTAAGGAGCGGCAAATCAGGAAGTTTCACAACCTTTTAGTGCAGAAAAGGTGTACTTTCAGTGGGAGTAGTTTTAAAGATACACCCAGACAAATTATTGACAACAGGGAAAATTGGGTAAAGAATCTCTCCGACAGGGTTCTTACACAGACAGAAAAGGATGTGTTCGCTAAAGGACTAAATTTCTCAGTGACCCCTAAACATATACCAACAGTAGATTACATCACTGCAGTAGAGTCAGCCATTAAACATAACAGTTTGTCAGTCAGAAGCTGGGGACCTCCGACTAAGAGTCACAGCAGTGCTGAACAGTGCTAAGCCTCCTCCGTCCAACATCACAGGAGAAGAACGGAAAGCTTTAGCAGCACTGCAAAAGGACCAAAGCATCCTTATCCTGCCAGCGGATAAAGGCAGATGCACGGTGGTCCTGAACACATCGGACTACGAGGCCAAGATCAACAACTTGCTCAGTGACTCCAACACATACGAACATCTGAAGAGAGACCCCACGAGCAGCTATAAGAAGAAAATCATTAGCTACCTCCAAAACCTGGAGAAAGAGGGACTCATCGACAGGCAGACATACTACAGACTGTACCCGGGGGACACCACTCCGTGTATCTATGGACTGCCCAAAATCCACAAACAGGACGTGCCACTCAGGCCTATTGTATGTAGCAGAGATTCCATCACGTACAATTTGGCCAAGTACCTCAAATGGATTTTGGCTCCTCTAGTGGGTAACTCAGACCAGCATGTGGAGAACACACAAGATTTTGTGAACAAGATCAAGGACCTACAGCTGGAGGCAGATGAAACTATGGTGTCATTTGATGTGACATCGTTGTTCACCTTGATCCCCACTGCTGAGGCCGTCTCAGCTGTGAGGCAGAGACTGCTGGAGGATGTGTCTCTACTTGAAAGGACCAAACTCACACCAGACCACATCTGCCAACTCTTGGAGATCTGTCTTAACACCACGTATTTCCTGTTTAGGGGGAATTACTACAGGCAGATCCATGGTTGTGCGATGGGGTCTCCGGTATCCCCCATTGTGGCCAATCTGTACATGGAGCGAGTGGAGAAGACAGCCTTGACGTCTTTAACGGGCATCTCTCCCAGTCACTGGTTCAGATATGTCGATGACACATGGGTTAAAATCAAGCAACAGCAACTTACAGAACACATCAACTCGGTGGACGCCAATATCAAGTTCACACGTGAGGATGCCAGAAACAACCATTTAGCCTTCTTGGACTGTGATGTTACGATTGGAGAGAACAGGCAGCTCCAGACAGGGGTTTACAGAAAACCCACTCACACTAACCAATATCTGCTCTTTGGCTCAAACCACCCCCTTGAACACAAGCTCGGGGTGATCAGGACTCTTCAACACAGAGCCCTACAGGTGCCCACAACTGCAGAGGGAAGGGTTAAAGAACAACAACGTGTCCGGAAAGCCCTCACAGTATGTGGGTACCCATGATGGTCCCTGGACAAAGTGCAGAAGTCCCAGAGAACAAAGAGACCAGATAGACAGGAGACGGAGACAAGAAGAAGAAGAAGAAGAGTGTCTCTCCCTTATTTAGCAGGAGTAGGGGAAAAACTACAGAGGATCTTCAGACAGCACAAAATCCCAGTTTACTTTAAACCGGTTAACACCTTGAGACAGAAATTAGTTCACCCTAAGGACAGGATCCCTAGTTACAAACACAGCAATGTAGTGTATTCTATCAGATGTCAGGAAAACTGTAACGAACACTACATAGGTGAGACTAAGCAACCTTTACACAAAAGGCTATACCAGCACCGCAGAGAGGGTGCCAGTGGACCTCAGTCTGCGGTTCATCTCCACCTTAAAGACACTAACCACACGTTTGAGGACAAGGAAGTTAAAATATTAAAATATTAGCCAGAGAGAAGAAATGGTTTGAGAGAGGGGTCAAGGAGGCATTCTATGTGAAACGTTTGAAACCCAGCCTTAACCAGGGGAGGGGGTCTGAGACACACTTTATCCCCTGTTTACAATGGGGTACTCAGGTCAAAGCAGTTTCAGTCTTTTGTTCATGGTAATGGGTCATTCACGTCATCAGGAGAGTCATCAAGGGAGCCATCAGGAGAGGCGTCCGTCCCATCATTAGGAGGGACAGCTGCCCTGTCATTAGGAGGGTGCTAACTAGAGCACAATAGGTGCTAATTAGAACTATTGTTTAGTCACTAGCCTATAGCAGTCTGCCTCTCAGTAGGAGGGGTCTGGTTAGGTTTAAAACTCCAGCTTTTGTTGGCTTCTGCTTTATTCTTCTCTACAAGAGTCAGACAGAAGTCAGACTACCAGAGCAAGAATTTTAGCTGAGGAAGCTTCTGTGATTTGAAGCGAAACGTCCTCGCGTCAAGCAACCCAGTCCAGTCGAAGATTCAAGCTTCTCTACTATGGAAACCACCCGGACAACTGAGAGCCTACACAGAAACATTGTATTCTGTTTTTATTGACATTTTACACAACGTCCCAACTTCACTGGAATTGGGGTTGTAGATCCAATCGTGTTCAGACAAGTCAGGGGATGGATACATGAACATTTCAAAGTCACTGAATATGTCTTGAACTTTATTTCCATCAGTTATGTAGAAACACAAACAGTATGACACTCTATGGTAAATCTGTGCGGACTCGACAGTTCTGAAAAACGCAGTGACTGTGCAAGAAGGAGAAGAGTGAGGAAAGCCACCAAGACACCCAGACAACCCAGAAGTTACAGGCTTCTATGGTGTTTTCAGAGAGCAATTTACCCATTTACATGTCTGTAACAGTTCCTTCTCTTTGTCAATACATCCAAGGACAAACTGTATCCCTCTGTCCGCCAGACACAGGCCCCCCAGACACAGGCCCGCCAGACACAGTTCCATAAGATGGATCACACAGTATACAAGCTGATATATAATAATCCCATGGAGATGAAGAGGCTCCCCCGCCCCCCCACTGGCAGCTGGAGGCCACAGAATTTCACTTTTTTTTAATCCCAAATAAGTTGTGAAATATGTTTGTTCAACTTCCTAATCTGTTTTTAAGGTATTTCCACAGGAAGTGATAAGATATACTAATGTTGGAAAGATATTCATTTTTACAATTTTTTTTAAATAAAAAAAATCTGTTTTTATTTTTCATGGCTGTCAGTTTTCCAGCCATAAAAAGTCCAATGTGAAATGTGTTCATTTTCCAATGATGTCATTTTTCTGCAGATTTAACTGACAAACAAAACACAGACGAGACAAACCCAAATTGACGAGTGAGAAAAATTATTAACTATTTAATATTTAGCTTGTTTTGTCCACCATATCTCTCTCTCTCTCAGCGAAATTACATCATGCGTGTCATATTTTACCCCTTTACCGCCCGCGCTCAAATGAGGCCGCGCTGCCCAATAATGTCACGTTTGGAGGAAGAATGTGACATCGGCCTGAAGGTGTCAAGTCTGTCGTCCGACACGACCTGTCAAAGGTTAAAGGTCACCATGCTCACCTCAGACTCCACCTCCTGGATCACCTCACCGGCAGACGGTAGCTCCTTCCAGCCTGCGACCTCCACGGCAGTGCTTGGCCCCGCTTCCTTCATGCAGCCCC
Source organism: Thalassophryne amazonica (assembly GCF_902500255.1). Classification (NCBI taxonomy): domain Eukaryota; kingdom Metazoa; phylum Chordata; class Actinopteri; order Batrachoidiformes; family Batrachoididae; genus Thalassophryne; species Thalassophryne amazonica. Next base: position 112,024 of record NC_047117.1, on the reverse strand, counting down.
TCTCATCCGACAGAAATCTAACTTTGGCCCAGGTCTTTCCCGCAACCAGAATGCAGCCTTTCTTCAGCGTCCCCTGCTGGACGAGTGCTGTTGTTACAGCCCTGCAGAGACCAATAGGAACATTGTTTACATGTTGCATAGAAACGTGAGGTCAAAGGTCAATAGTGACATGATCGGTTTCTTCCCGACTCACCCTTTGCCTTTATCAGTGCGACTCTCGATGACAACGGCCTCAACAGGGCCGCTGGGATCCGCCTTCAGTTCCAAAACCTCGGCCAGAGCCACCGTGGCCTCAGCCAGAGCCTCCAGGTTGTCACCCTGGCAACAACAGATGTTAGTGCACTGACATCGCCATGGTTACATGACATTACACACTCATTCATCTGGGGACTTCGGTAAGTGTTTGGGCTTTTTTACACTTTCATGACAGTCTATTAACTCGTCCTATTAACTCGTCAGTGGGAAGACTGGCGTCCTGACAACGGACTGCTGCTGGATCATGATCCTGAGTCCAGGGTCAAACATACCTTGACCTTTGAACTGTTCAAACATAATTGTATTCACTTGCTTCTGGCTGACTGCACAGACACACCAAATGATGGCATGCAGGCTAACGGTTCTGGTTTTGGTGATGTGGGACCTGGGTTCAGGTATGTGAGAGGCAAATAAAGAAAAATGCTTAAAATGGGCGGGGTCAAGAGGGTCCTGGTTGGGGGGTCTGAAGGGTTTTAACCATGCGAACGCTCCCCAGAACCATTTTCCTCAGTAAATTTGCAAGAAGAGAGAGAAAGGATGGAGGCAGCTGTGTGTCCAACTCTTTACGAGCTGGACAAAATCTGTCTTCATATGACACCGACGTCTGTGACGTGTGACAGGGTCGTCTCCAAAAGTGGAGAGAAGAGGAACAGAACTGAAATGATCTAGTTTTTAAATAAAAACCGTTGAAGCGCCCAAATCTCCTTCATTTTGTACAACTATGGTCTTAACAGTCTCCAGTTGCACAACTCTAATTACACACAGTATTTATGATGGCACGATCACATTATCAAATCAAATCAATTTTATTTATATAGCGCCAAATCACAACAAACAGTTGCCCCAAGGCGCTTTATATTGTAAGGCAAAGCCATACAATAATTACAGAAAAACCCCAACGGTCAAAACGACCCCCTGTGAGCAAGCACTTGGTGACAGTGGGAAGGAAAAACTCCCTTTTAACAGGAAGAAACCTCCAGCAGAACCAGGCTCAGGGAGGGCAGTCTTCTGCTGGGACTGGTTGGGGTGAGGGAGAGAACCAGGAAAAGGACATGCTGTGGAGACAGACAGACATTATAACACAAGTACGTTATTAATGTCTTTAAACAAAAAGATAGTCAATAATTTCAAGATACATATAGTGGAGTGGGGTACAATTAGTTTAACCTAACAGCTAACGTTAGCTTATCTAGCCGGCTGCAACACCGTTTATCATAGCTAACAATATAGTCGGTTCTGTTCTGTTTGGGAAGCTAACGTTAATACACACTTTTGTTTAAATCTGTTATGTGTTAACACCGTTATTGTAGGGTTAAACTACACTACTGTACTTTATACACTAGTTACCAGCTTTGTTTAACCCTGTTGGCTAGCAAGGTATGGTTGGCTTACTAACGGCTAATTTAACGGTAGCTCATCTAGCTATAGTTAACTTATTTTCGTGATTTACATTTTTATTTTACATGGTGTAGTTTTTTTAATGATTCTTCAGTTAACAAATATCAACAGATTGTAGAGGTCTATCGTAGGTTCACTTCAACTGTGAGAGACAGAATCTAAAAAAATTAAAAAAATCCAGAAAATCACATTGTTTGATTTTTAAATAATTAATTTGCATTTTATTGCATGAAATACGTATTTGATCCCCTACCAACCAGCAAGAATTCTGTCTCTCACAGACCTGTTAATTTTTCTTTAAGAAGCCCTCTTATTCTGCACTCTTTACCTGTATTAATTGCACCTGTTTGAACTTGTTACCTGTATAAAAGACACCTGTTCACACACTCAATCAATCACACTCCAACCTGTCCACCATAGCCAAGTCCAAAGAGCTGTCTAAGGACACCAGGGACAAAACTGTAGACCTGCACAAGGTTGGGATGGACTACAGGACAACAGGCAAGCAGCTTGGTAGAAGACAACAACTGTTCTGATTATTTATTAGAAAGTGGAAGAAACACAAGAATCCTAAGTCTGCGATTCCATGCAAGATCTCACTTTGTGGGGTAAGGATGATTCTGAGAAAGCTCAGAACTACACAGGAGGTTCTGGTCAATGACCTGAAGAGAGCTGGGACCACAGTCACAAAGATTACATTAGTAACACATGATGCTGTCATGGTTTAAAATCCTGCAGGGCAGCAAGGTCCCCCTGCTCAAGCCAGCACATGTCCAGGCCCGTTTGAAGTTCACCAGTGACCATCTGGATGATCCAGAGGAGGCATGGGAGAAGGTCATGTGATCAGATGAGACCAGAATAGAGCTAGTTCAGAATAGAACTATCCATGGCATTGCCGTGGATATGTTGGTGGGTGATGAGAGCAAACTTAAAATGGATTCTGTAGGTGATGTGGAGCCAGTGAAGGTTATGGATTATAGGTGTGATGTGCTCCTGTTTACGTACTCTCATCAGAGTTCTAGCTGCACTGTTTTGAATGTACTGAAGCCTTTGAAGGTTTTTTCCACAAATCCCAAAGAGCAGGGAGTTACAGTAGTCAGTTACAGTAGTCAAGCCCAGAGGAGATAAAGGCATGGACGAGTTTTTCAGCATCAATGATGTCGCTGTACTCTAGTGACTGTAGTTTCAAGTTGCTGAAATGGTTTAGTTTTTGCTGCCCAAATATCCACGAGTGGAACTGGAAAGAAGTGAAGTCTGTGTGGCCTAAAGAACTACATGAGGAACAGCAGAAGGCACAGACAAACCAGTGACCCGGGGTCACTCCTGGCAATTAACCCTCAGAACATGGCCTCTTGACAGGAACCAAATCATTGATGCTTTTGGTCTTAACCACAACAACAGGCGCACTGTGCTGTTATGAAGACATCAATGGTCAGTGAAAGATTTTCTCTCTGCCTGCTGTTGGCATTTTTCTCTGAGGCTTCAGGCTACATGTGGAGGTCTGTGGACATTTGTACTGAACAGTAGCCCAGGTTTGTGTGTGATTTTGGTCATTTTGTATGTCATCAGTGACTGTCGCAGATCAGAATGTGGTTCTGTGTTCGTACACCCATGAACGTGACAGAAGTGTAGCAGAGAGCCGTCATGACACACGAGCCCATAGCACCCTCATAAAAATGCTAAGCTCCCCCATAGCACCTGCAAAAAAAATTCTCTGGAGCCGCCACTGCCAAAACAAAATAACCCTTCTTCTTCTTTGGAGATTATTGGCGGCTTACAAACCAACATGGAGCATTACCACCACCAACTGTTTGGGTGTGGAACTGAATGAATGGATGGATTCTGACATATGTCAAAAATAACCTGGAAACATTCACCACCTCAATAAAAACACAGGTTTCCAGTAATTTCTGGAAAACTATCATCACTGATTGTATCAAATGCTTCAAAACACTGAATCATTTCAACACAATTGCTTCATATCAATTCAGTGGTTCAAAACATTTCAGTTTCTCCGTCACTAATAATTAGCAATAAAACGCGTCAGCGACCACTAATTATTGCATGTGCACGGACAGACTTATGATCATGAATACTTGCTAACCAGGATGTTAAATAACGTGCGACACGTCCTTTGAACACTAACTTATTGAAGAAAGAAGCAGAGCAACTTCCCTGAACCTCACAGTGTCCAGTCCCACGGCTACCTGATACCTGTTTCTCTGTCAATGTTCCTGCATCCAGATCACCAGTTCTGTCACTTTACATTGTCTTTCTACAGATTCTGACTCATTTTGTTTAGTTTGACACAATTACAAAACAAGGTTTTGCTTTTTCTTTTTTTTTTTTCTTTTTTGAGTTTGACCACTTTAAAACAATTTGTACCCGTTTACGGAGGCACTGTATAAGCACATGATTGTCGGAAATTGTTTTTTATGACCTCTAACATTTGTTTTCAAAAGAGACTGATTTATACAACCCCAGTTCCAATGAAGTTGGGACATTGAGTGAAATGTAAATAAAAACAGAATACAATGATTTGCAAATCCTCTTCAACCTATATTCAGTTGAATCCACCACAAAGACAAGATATTTCCTTCCCACTGTCGCCAAGTGCTTGCTCACAGGGGGTCGTTTTGACCGTTGGGGTTTTTCTGTAATTATTGTATGGCTTTTGCCTTACAATATAAAGCGCCTTGGGACAACTGTTTGTTGTGATTTGGCTCTATATAAATAAAATTGATTTGATTTGATATTTAATGTTCAAACTGATAAACTTTATGGTTTTTGTGCAAATATTTGCTCATTTTGAAATGGATGCCTGCAACAGGTTTCAAAAAAGCTGGGACAGTGGCAACAAAAGACTGGAAAAACTGATGAATGCTCAAAGAACACCTGTTTGGAACATTCCACAGGTGAACAGGTTAATTGGAAACAGGTGAGTGTAATGATTGGGTATAAAAGGAGCATCCCCAAAAGGCTCAGCCGTTCACCAGCAAAGATGGAGTGAGGATCACCACTTTGTGAACAACTGCGTAAAAAAAAAATAGTCCAACAGTTTAAGAACAATGTTTCTCAATGTTCAATTGCAAGGAATTTAGGGATTCCATCATCTACAGTCCATAATATAATCAGAAAATTCAGAGAATCTGGAGAACTTTCTACACGTAAGCGGAAAGTCCGAAAACCAACATTGAATGCCCGTGACCTTTGATCCCTCAGTCGGTACTGCATTAAAAACTGACATTGTGTAAACGATTTTATTGCGTGGGCTCAGGAACACTTCAGAAAACCACTGTCAGTTAACACAGTTCGTCGCTACATCTACAAGTGCAAGTTAAAAGCAAGCAAAGTGAAAGCCAAACATCAACAACATCCAAAAACGCTGCCGCCTTCTCTGGGCCCGAGCTCATTTGAAATGGACAGACACAAAGTGGAAAAGTGTGCTGTGGTCTGATGAGTCCACATTTCAAATTGTTTTTGGAAATCATGGATGTTGTGTCCTCTGGACAAAAGAGGAAAAAGACCATCCAGATTGTTACCAGTGCAAAGTTCAAAAGCCAGCATCTGTGATGGTATGGGGGTGTGTTAGTGCCCATGCCATGGACAACTTACACATCTGTGATGGTATGGGGGTGTGTTAGTGCCCATGCCATGGACAACTTACACATCTGTGATGGTATGGAGGTGTGTTAGTGCCCATGGCATGGACAACTTACACATCTGTGATGGTATGGAGGTGTGTTAGTGCCCATGGCATGGACAACTTACACATCTGTGATGCCACCATCAATGTTGAAAGGTACATCCAAGTTTTGGAGCAACACATGCTGCCAACCAAGCAACATCTTTTGCAGGGACGTCCCTGCTTATTTCAGCAAGACAATGCCAAGCCACATTCTGTACGTGTTACAACAGCGTGGCTTCGTAGTAAAAGAGTGCAGGTACTAGACTGGCCTGCCTGCAGTCCAGACCTGTCACCCATTGAAAATGTGTGGCACATTATGAAGCGGAAAATACGACAACGGAGACCCCGGACTGTTGAACAACTGAAGTCGTACATCAAGCAAGAATGGGAAAGAATTCCACCTACAAAGCTTCAACAATTAGTGTCCTCAGTTCCCAAACACTTATTGAGTGTTGTTAGAAGGAAAGGTGATGTAACACAGTGGGAAACATACCACTGTCCCAGCTTTTTAGAAACCTGTTACAGGCATCCATTTCAAAATGAGCAAATATTCACACAAAAACAATAAAGTTTATCAGTTTGAACATTAAATATCTTGTCTTTGTGGTGTATTCAGTTGAATATAGGTTGAAGGATTTGAAAATCACTGTATTCTGTTTTTATTTACATTTTACACAACGTCCCAACTTCAATGGAATTGGGGTTGTATCTCACGCAAACACAGAAATTTTAAAAATGCCTGTGGATTGAGGGTTCTGGTTCTGTCGTACCTTGAGAGCAGAGATGTGGATGGCCTGAACGTCTCCTCCAAACTCTTCACAGTTGACATTGTGGGCCAGCAGCTCTCGTTTGACGCGCTCGGGGTCAGCCTGAGGTTTGTCACACTTATTCACCGCCACGATGATGGGAACTGGAAGAAGGACAGACATGAAGACAGCTGACAGGAGACACACTCACTCTGCATCGTCCATCTTTACCGTTGGCTTTTCTGGCATGCTGAATGGATTCAATGGTCTGGTTCATCACGCCGTCATCTGCTGCCACCACAAGGATGATAATGTCTGTGGCGTTGGCTCCGCGGGCCCTCATGGTGTTAAAGGCAGCGTGACCTGGAGTGTCCAGGAATGTGATCCGTTCACCTGTCGGCAGCTGAACTGGAAGGAAAAAATCCACAAAATGATTAACGACAGACAGAGAAACAGACAGAAAGACACAGACGGACACGCTTGAACATTGACTGTGTGGATGTTTTAAAGACTTTTAAAGACATCAGTTTTTTTTGGCGTCACCGAGAAACGCTCCAATGTGCTGAGTGATGCCTCCAGCCTCGCTGGCGGCAATCTGACTTCTCCTCAGACTGTCCAACAGCGTGGTCTTCCCGTGGTCTACATGACCCATGATGGTGACCACTGGGGGGCGTGGCAGCAACTGGGTGGGGTCTGCTGGGGGCCTGACAGGAAGAGGCAATATCAAGACAGGAAGTGGCCTCCTTATATGGACAGAGCCACTTCTAAGTGAGACGTACCGCCTCTGGACATCTTTGTTCTCCTTCTCTTTGGTCTCCGACAGCTTGGCCCATGTGGCCTTCATCCCTGAGCGCATCACCACCTCTTTGATCCACCGCTCCTCAAGAACAAAGTCCGCTTCTAACGAGTCCATGTCCATGGGCGTGTGCAGAAGAACTTCCAGCACATGATCTGTGGACGCAAACGTGGTAAAACCGCTTATACTCAGGAAGCAGAAAACTGCACCGCCACATGTCCACACACACGTCCAAACACACATACACACACGCAGTGGTGGGCACAGTTCCGCTAATCTGCTAACCGCTAATTATCAAAGTTAACTTTTTTTATTAGCAGATTAGCTTTTCAGCTAACTTCAAAAACCATCAGCGGACCAATTAGCTTCCGCAAAATTTTGTTCCAATAACTTGTAGACTGCTAAAGTTTTTTTTGACATAGTAATGGTGAAAAACATTTATAAACCCTGTTGGATCCTGTCCACTATACATTTTGCAGCAGTGAGGCAGCTAAGAGATGCTGAGCTCAATTCTACCCCAGTAGAAAGGGCCTGACAAAAGTAATTTCCCTTTACAGCATACAGCGGTCAGGCAGTGAGGCCAAATGCCTCAAAAGGAAAGTAGGTTTGACTTATGGTTTTGATTTATAAACCAAATTAATCCGGATAGTTTAACAACATTAATGTCAACTCTGTCATTTGTACAAAGTGAAAATATAACACATATCTTTTGATTTTAATATAATGCACTAATTCTGAAGTTTTGAACATATTAACCCACACACAGATGTCAAACTGCATTATGGGTGAACTGAGCATGCGATCACTGTTTGGTTGATTCATTTAACCAACACAAAACTTAACGTGTTGGTTTTTACAAATAAATGTGTATTTGTAAAATACGTCATTTTTTTCATTTGTTAAGAAAAGGCATTTGCAAAACTGAAAATTCTGTTTGTTAAGTTGTGATTCAGCCAGGCAGCAACAACCATGTGATATAACTGGGCACTATACACACAGTGTTCTATGCATTTTGACCCATCTACTGGATGGCATATTACATTATTTTAATTCATTTTATTTTGTTTTATGAATTGTTTTGTATAAAGAGCCTTGAGGTGACTCTGTTGTGATTTGGCACTATATAAAGTGAATAAACTGAATTGAAACTGAGGCTCAGTTTACCCATAATGCAGTTTGAACATAGTGCTTTGCTTTTGAGGACTTCAGCCTCATGGTTGAACCGTTGTATCCTGTGAATGTAAATGACGCTTCCTTACAGCAGTGGGCTGGGCGCACAAAGACAGAAGTGCTGACTTGGTGGTGGTGTGGGTTTGTGATCGTCTTTGATTCTGATCTGAACTCAAAACCACCGGTCTGTCAGTGGCTGAGTGTACCAGAGACAATACTGAAAGTTATTGGTTACCGGTTAGCTGTAGCTTCTGCTAAATTTTTTTTTAGTGGTTTATTGGTTTAGCATTATAAAACTTAAATTTTCAGTTAGCTGATTAACGGTTGTGTTCCAACTATAGGGGGATCACACTCCTCAGCCTCCCCGGTAAGGTCTATTCCAGAATACTGGAGAGGAGAATTCGACCGATGGTCGAACCTTGGATTCAGGACGAGCAGTGTGGTTTTCGTCCTGGTCGCAGCACACTGGACCAGCTCTACACGCTCCATCGGGTGCTCGAGGGTTCATGGGCGTTCGCCCAACAAGTCCACATGTGTTTTGTGGATCTGGAGAAGGCATTCGACCGTGTCCCTCGGGGCACCCTGTGGGGAGTGCTCCGGGAGTACGGGGTCTGGGGTCCTTTGCTAAGGGCTATCCGGTCCCTGTACGACCGCAGCAGGAGCTTGGTTTGCATTGCCGGTAGTAAGTCAAACCTGTTTGCAGTGCACGTTGGTCTCCGCCAGGGCTGCCCTTTGTCACCGGTTCTGTTCATTATTTTTATGGACAGAATTTCTAGGCGCAGCCAAGGTGTAGAGGGGGTCTGGTTTGGGAACCACAGAATCTCGTCTCTGCTGTTTGCGGACGATGTGGTTCTGTTGGCTTCGTCAAATCAGGACCTTCAGCGTACACTGGGGCGGTTTGCAGCTGAATGTGAAGCGTCCAGGATGAAAATCAGCACCTCCAAATCCGAGGCCATGGTTCTCGACCGGAAAAAGGTGCTTTGCCCTCTTCAGGTCGGTGGAGTGTCTTTGCCTCAAGTGGAGGAGTTTAAGTATCTCAGGGTTTTGTTCACGAGTGAGGGACGGATGGAGTGTGAGATCGATAGACGGATCGGTGCAGCATCTGCAGTGATGCGGTCGCTGTATCGGACCGTCGTGGTGAAAAGAGAGCTGAGTAGGGGAGCAAAGCTCTCAATTTACCGATCGATCTACGTTCCAATCCTCACCTATGGTCATGAGATTTGGCTCATGACCGAAAGAACAAGATCGCGAGTACAAGCGGCCGAGATGAGTTTCCTCCGCAGGGTGGCTGGGCACTCCCTTAGAGATAGGGTGAGGAGCTCGGTCACTCGGGAGGAGCTCGGAGTCGAGCTGCTGCTCCTCCACGTAGAAAGGAGTCAGTTGAGGTGGCTCAGGCATCTTTTCCGGATGCCCCCTGGACGCCTCGCTGGAGAGGTGTTCCGGGCACGTCCCATTGGGAGGAAGCCCCGGGGAAGACCCAGGACACGCTGGTGGGACTACATCTCTCGGCTGGCTTGGGAACGCCTTGGGGTTCCCCCTGAGGAGCTGGGGGAGGTGTGTGTGGATCGGGAGGTCTGGGCGGCTTTGCTTGAGCTGCTGCCCCCGTGACCCGACTCCAGATAAAGCGGAAGAAAATGGATGGATGGATGGATGGATGATTAACGGTTCTCAAAGGTAACGTTTTGGTTAGCTGTGCCCACCACTGCATACACATGTCTGTACATACACGTCCACACACACGCGCACGTCCAAACACACACACGTCAACACACATGCACACATGTGATGGACCTGCAGCAGCCTGATGGACTGCGAGTCCAGTCCTTGTGCTGAACCAGGCCAACAGTCTCATCATTAACAACATTTTAATGGTCAGTACTTCACATTCTGTTCTGCTCAGCAGCTTCTCTCTGAAGACACTTGGAACTCACTGGGTCTTACCAACGTCTCTGTTCATGGCCTCCGCCAGAGCCGCCACCGTCATACTCTGTCTGATCTCCACTTTTTGTTTGTCCTTTTTGGGGTTCACATTGTGTCTCTGCTGACCTTTGACCTGACATTAAGCACATGTTACGCAGCACATCAGTACAGGTGAGAAATGGGTCGAGAACTGATGAGTGTCACAGAAATAGTTCCAGCATCACCTGCTTTGCAGAAAGGTTCCTGTGCTGTTTGGAGACAAGCAGAGGGCGGGAACACTGGGCGGGGCAGATACACGATGAGGACAGGAATCTGAAGACCAATGGCAGCTCAGCACGAACCAGCCGCATGGTTCTGAGCATCACTGATGACATCATGACAGCAGAGAATCAACCTGTCATGTGACCTTAAAAAAAAGAGAGAGAGAGAGAGAGATGTCAGGTGACGAAAACAAACTACTGTAGCCACACCCACTACATGACAGAACCACCTTGGCAATAGCAACCACCCAGGAAGCCAACCGGTCCATCCTCACCTCTCCAAAGTAAGCATCTGCTACCAGGTGGAAGGTGGGTGTGGCCCGAACCCACAGAGGGCGTGGCCCAAAGCGATGAACTACTTTTGGCTGAATGAAGAATTTCTTTTATTTATTCATTTTCTGAACGCTGCGTGGTTCAGTCACACAGACGGTACGGGAGGTGATGGTCTAGTGGTTAAGGTGTTGGGCTTGAGTCCAGAAGATCATGGGTTCAAATCCCCGCCTGACTGGAAAATCACTAAGGGCCCTTGGGCAAGGCCTTTAATCCCCTATTGCTCCCGGTGTGTAGTGAGCACCTTGTATGGCAGCACCCTGACATCGGGGTGAATGTGAGGCATAATTGTAAAGCGCTTTGATTGTCTAATGCAGATGGAAAAGTGCTATATAAATGCAGTCCATTTACCATTTATTTACCATTCACGGTTTTCCTGCAGACTTCTTAACTGTGTGTGAGCAGCTCACAGGACACACTGAGGCTTCTTCAACATTCAGTGTTGTTTTGAAGGTTTTACTGATAAATGTGCAAAAATACAAACAAATAAGGCACCAAAAATGGATGAGCAACATAAGCAGTACACACACACACACACACACACACACACACACACACACACACACACACACACACACACACACACACACACACACACACACACACACACACACACACACACACCACGACTCGCTCACTGGAGCCCCTATTTTCACAGTTCACGTGGTACTCAGCTCAGGTAGTATGAATCACACTTTAATTACTACGTAGTAGCGGCTACCTAGGGTGCACTTTAATTATAATCTGAATGGGCCAGCACGCGCTGCGTGCCAGGTAAGGTGTGTATTTTTTCAGTTTAAATGTATCTGCTGTGTGTCAGAGCATTGCAGTGATATAACCTGGTGTCACCTTTTGTCAGTCACTTGAGTCTCATGAATGTCATGAATTGCTCTGTGAAAATTAATGATGACAACATGCACACAATGCAAAGTCCAGTCTGAAGGTGTTTCTGAAGCAGCCGTACGGTTCTGAGCCGTATTTAGACCACAGTGAGGGAGAAGAAAGCTTGGAGGAAAACCTTCAGTCTGACAACAGTGACGATCAATCATTCAATCAATCAATTTTATTTATATAGCGCCAAATCACAACAAACAGTTGCCCCAAGGCGCTTTATATTGTAAGGCAAGGCCATAGAATAATTACGTAAAAACCCAACGGTCAAAACGACCCCCTGTGAGCAAGCACTTGGCGACAGTGAGAAGGAAAAACTCCCGTTTAACAGGAAGAAACCTCCAGCAGAACCAGGCTCAGGGAGGGGCAGTCTTCTGCTGGGACTGGTTGGGGCTGAGGGAGAGAACCAGGAAAAAGACATGCTGTGGAGGGGAGCAGAGATCGATCACTAATGATTAAATGCAGAGTGGTGCATACAGAGCAAAAAGAGAAAGAAACACTCAGTGCATCATGGGAATCCCCCAGCAGTCTATGTCTATAGCAGCATAACTAAGAGATGGTTCAGGGTCACCTGATCCAGCCCTAACTATAAGCTTTAGCAAAAAGGAAAGTTTTAAGCCTAATCTTAAAAGTAGAGAGGGTGTCTGTCTCCCTGATCTGAATTGGGAGCTGGTTCCACAGGAGAGGAGCCTGAAAGCTGAAGGCTCTGCCTCCCATTCTACTCTTACAAACCCTAGGAACTACAAGTAAGCCTGCAGTCTGAGAGCGAAGCGCTCTATTGGGGTGATATGGTACTACGAGGTCCCTAAGATAAGATGGGACCTGATTATTCAAACCTTATAAGTAAGAAGAAGAATTTTAAATTCTATTCTAGAATTAACAGGAAGCCAATGAAGAGAGGCCAATATGGGTGAGATATGCTCTCTCCTTCTAGTCCCCGTCAGTACTCTAGCTGCAGCATTTTGAATTAACTGAAGGCTTTTCAGGGAACTTTTAGGACAACCTGATAATAATGAATTACAATAGTCCAGCCTAGAGGAAATAAATGCATGAATTAGTTTTTCAGCATCACTCTGAGACAAGACCTTTCTAATTTTAGAGATATTGCGCAAATGCAAAAAAGCAGTCCTACATATTTGTTTAATATGCACATTGAATGACATATCTTGATCAAAAATGACTCCAAGATTTCTCACAGTATTACTAGAGGTCAGGGTAATGCCATCCAGAGTAAGGATCTGGTTAGACACCATGTTTCTAAGATTTGTGGGGCCAAGTACAATAACTTCAGTTTTATCTGAGTTTAAAAGCAGGAAATTAGAGGTCATCCATGTCTTTATGTCTGTAAGACAATCCTGCAGTTTAGCTAATTGGTGTGTGTCCTCTGGCTTCATGGATAGATAAAGCTGGGTATCATCTGCGTAACAATGAAAATTTAAGCAATGCTTTCTAATAATACTGCTTAAGAGAAACATGTATAAAGTGAATAAAATTGGTCCTAGCACAGAACCTTGTGGAACTCCATAATTAACCTTAGTCTATGAAGAAGATTCCCCATTTACATGAACAAATTGTAATCTATTAGATAAATATGATTCAAACCACCGCAGCGCAGTGCCTTTAATACCTATGACATGCTCTAATCTCTGTAATAAAATTTTATGGTCAACAGTATCAAAAGCAGCACTGAGGTCTAACAGAACAAGCACAGAGATGAGTCCACTGTCCGAGGCCATAAGAAGATCATTTGTAACCTTCACTAATGCTGTTTCTGTACTATGATGAATTCTAAAACCTGACTGAAACTCTTCAAATAGACCATTCCTCTGCAGATGATCAGTTAGCTGTTTTACAACTACCCTTTCAAGAATTTTTGAGAGAAAAGGAAGGTTGGAGATTGGCCTATAATTAGCTAAGATAGCTGGGTCAAGTGATGGCTTTTTAAGTAATGGTTTAATTATATTTAAACCATATTTTATTACGATATTTATTGGCAGAGTTTAGATCACAGAATATTATTAAAATAAATAAATAAACAATACAAGCGCTTTCAGCAAGGGTGGACGTGATGAGGTGTTTTATCTTCAGCTCTTTGGTCGTAATCAACTGATAAAAAAAAAAGTTTTACTATCTGTGACGTCAGAAAAAAAGTGATGAGGAAGTGTGGATGTTTTTATTTGATTTTTTTTCCCTTAGAAACAATTTCAAATCTGAAAAATGACATGAACTGAAAATATCAGCTATTTTTAAAATAAATGTTTCCTTCTTGAATACAGTATTGTACATAGTAGCATAACATGTTATTATTAAATATTAAAACCATTCACACAAGAAGTAAATATACAGATCATCTTTAAACTTATCGACATTTACAAAATGACACAACTGATAATTTAATTCCTTCTTTCCTGGTGGAAGAAAACTCCATTTGACACACAGGACTTTGGTGCCAGGTTCCAGCGCAGCTGTAATCTGTTAAAGCAGGTGATCGATCCAGTCAGTGTTGTTAACTAGCCGCTTTGCACTGCAGGAAAAAGACTCGGAGCGCCTTGTGTGCTCATAACGTCTCACTCTGCCCGCAACGACTTTATCCCATGATATAATCATCTGAAAATACTGTTCTGTCTCCGTGTCGAGTGAAACAGCCACAGACACTGTGCAAGTGCGAGCACATCAATAAGTGTTCCACCTGCCATTCTGCCGGCAAAAATTAACCGCTCTGAGACCCAAAACATGGTGCAGCTCTGACCCAAACCACTCAGTGGAATCAGGGCCGTCAGTAGCCTATAAAAATCCATAAATAAATCCAGAAATGAATGGGGCCATTAAGATAATGGTTCTGAAGCTGACGCCACTTCCTCCTCCACCTTGTCCAATGTCAACACACCAGGAAGTTCCTGGTTTTTAGTGCCGCGCAGTTCTTGAAGAGATAAATATTTGGATTTTGAACTGTGCACCAGGAAAGGATAAATGTCAAACTGTTGTTTAATTTTAGCCTTAAATATTCATGAAAACATGGCATTATGTGTAACCTACCCTCTAACTAAAGGGATATGAAATATACAAGGACACAGATAAACTTAGGGGGACCAAATGGTCCTGTTTTCCCAGCACATGTCCTGTTTTCACATCCTGTCCAGGCTGTCCTGGGTTTTTTTTTTTAGAAAGTAATGAAAATGTCATGTTTTCATCTCTGAGTAAACTTTGAGTATCATTTGAGTATCTTGTTGCCGGCTGAGTGTCCTTCTTTTTGGGAATCAAATTATGGTCATCCTAGTTAAAATTCTTCTGTATTAACCCGTGCATAGAACGAGTAACTCAGCAAGTTTATATATATATATATATATATATATATATATATATATATATATATATATATATATATATATATATATATATCCATGAAGTATTCACAGCACTTCACTTTTTCCACATTTTGTTATGTTGCAGCCTTATTCCAAAATGGAGTAAATTCATTTTTTGCCTCAAAATTCTACCGAAAACACCCCATAGTAACAATATGAAAAGAAAAAAAGCAAATTTATTAAAAATAAAAAACTGTTTTGTTTTTTGTTTTTTTTTGTTTAACCAGGTTAGTCCCGTTGAGATTGAGACCTCTTTTACAAGGGAGACCTGGACAAATATAAAGTTTTCAGTCCATCTAACCTGCATGTCTGTAAATGTGGGAGGAAACTCACAAACAGCATGCAAACTCCACACAGAAAGATCACAGGTGGGAATCAATACATGACTTTCTTGCTGTGAGGCAACAGTGCTAACCACTAATCCACCGTGCTAAGAAATGTCCATAAGTATTCACAGCCTTCGTTCAATACTTTGTTGATGCACCTTTGGCAGCAGTTCCAGCCTCAAGTCTTCTTGAATATGATGTCACAAGCTTGGTGCACCTATCTTTGGGCAGTTTGGTCCATTCCTCTTTGGAATCAGGTTGGATGTGGAGCGTCGGTGCTCAGACATTTTCACATCTCTCCAGAGATGTTCAGTCAGATTCAGGTCTGGGCTCTGGCTGGACCACTCAAGGACATTCACAGAGTTGTCCTGAAGACACTCCTTTGATATCTTGGATGTGTGCTTAGGGTCATTGTCCTGCTGAAAGTTGAACCGTCGCCCCAGTCTGAGGTCAAGAGCGCTCTGGAGCAGGTTTTCATCCAGGATGTCTCTGTACATTGCTGCATTCATCTTTCCCTCAATCCTGACTCGTCTCCCAGTTCCTGCTGCTGAAAAACATCCCCACAGCATGATGCTGCCACCACCATGCTTCACTGTAGGGATGTTGTCTGGTTTCCTCCAAACATGACGCCAAAGAGTTCAGTCTTTGTCTCATCAGACCAGAGAATTTTGTTTCTCCTGGTTTGAGAGTCCTTCAGGTGTCTTTTGTCAAACTCCAGGTGGGCTGCCATGTGCCTTTTACTAAGGAGTGGCTTCTGTCTGGACACTCTACCATACAGGACTGATTGGTGGATTGCTGCAGAGATGGTTGTCCTTCTAGAAGGTTCTCCTCTCTCCACAGAGGAATGCTGGAGCTCTGACAGAGTGACCATCAGGTTCTTGGTCACCTCCCTGACTAAGGCCCTTCTCCCCTGATCGATCAGTTTAGACAGGAGGCCAGCTCTAGGAAGAGTCCTGGTGGATCAGAACTTCTTCCATTTACAGATGATGGAGGCCACTGTGCTCATTGGGAGGTCTATAGACAATTCCTTTGACTTCATGCTTGGTTTGTACTCTGTCAACTGTGGGACCTTATATGTAGACAGGTGTGTCTCTTTCAAATCATGTCCAATCAACTAAATTTACCCCAGGTGGGCTCATTAAGCTGTAGAAACACCTCAAGGATGATCAGTAGAAACAGGAGGCACCTGAGCTCCAGTTTTATTTTCTATTTAATAAATTTGCAAAAACCTAAAAAAAAAAAAAAAAAAAAAATTACATCATCATTATAGGGTATTGTGGGCAGAAGTTTAAGGGGAAAAAATGAATTTCATCCATTTGGAAAAAGTGAAGCGCCGTGAATACTCTCCACTCTACATGATTTAGACCTGGTTTGAATACGCATTAGAAATTTGGTGTTTGCGTTAATAAAAAAGAACATAACAGTGTGTGTGTATGTTTGTGTGTGTGTGTGTGGGGGGGGGGGTGTCTTCAATATGTCTAGTACCTATGGCCCTGGTGCGACACCCCTGACAGCAAGACATAACACACTGACATTTTCTACCCTTCTTCTTTGTCTTTCTGCTGTTCCCGTTAGGGGTCGCCACAGCAGATCAATCGTTTCCATCTCACCCTGTCCTCTGTCACACCAACCACCTGCATGTCCTCTCTCAGCACATCCATGAACCTCCTCTTTGGTCTCCCTCTTCTCCTCCTGCCTGGTGGCTCCATCCTCAGCATCCTTCTCCCTATATACCCTGGGTCCCTCCTCTGCACATGTCCAAACCATCTCAATCTCGCCTCTCTGACTTTGTCTCCAAACCATCCCACCTGAGCTGTCCCTCTGATATGTTCATTCCTAATCTTGTCCATTCTTGTAGTGGCACTGTCTCTAAACCATACAACATAGCTGGTCCACCCTTCTAGTTTTCTTCTTCTACCGCTGTTCGTGGCAACGTTTTCCTCCTCTTCTTCGTCGTCTTCGCCCAGCAGTAGCCCAATTTCCACTGGCACCCTGTTGGGCAATAGCACCGGTGGCGGACGTTGTTAACCCGGGCCGCGACTGATCCGGTATGGGAATTTGATTCTGAGTCTGCATAGTTGGTTTGGCTTGTTTTACACCGGATGCCCTTCCTGACGCAACCCTCCTCATTTATCCGGGCTTGGGACCGGCACTCAGAATGTACTGGCTGCACACCCCAAGTATTTTCCCACTCTAGAACCAATGACACTGAATGGCTAACTCACCTTTGCTACTTAATAGAGATCATCACTTTTACACGCACGCACACCACGGAGACCGGGATGTTTTGATTCCTCTGCTGAACCGGTGTCGTGGTCTGAGTTTGCGCTGGTCTCATTTTACCACATGCATGCACAAATCAATTTTTTTTCGCAGTCAACTTCTGGGAGGTCTAGAATTACCATTTCTTGCGGCGATCTTCAACCGAGCAGACGTATTTTGAAATAACTGCATTTATACCAGCCTGGTAAAATCAGACCAAGCTGGTAAAATCAGTCTGGCTAACTAATCAGTGAGATAATCAATTCAAAATTCATTTATTTATGAAGCTGAAGGATCCATTTGGGGATCAAACACAAAAATAAATTTGTTCTTCTGGTAAATTCAGACTTGCCTGGTAAATTTATACCAGCCTGGTAAAATCAGACCAAGCTGGTAAAATCAGGTAACTAGTAACCAGAATTATAATGGTTAAATCAATAAGCATCAATAGAAAGTGACAGGATTTACTTGTGGTTCCAATTAAAAAAATTATTTCATATATTTGCTTGGCCAATTTACCACGCAAATTTACCATCTCAGACTGGTATCACGGTCTGAGATGGTAAATTTACCATCTCAGACCGTAAATTTACCATCTCAGACTGTAAATTTACCATCTCAGACTGTAAATTTACCATCTCAGACCGTGATACCAGTCTGAGATGGTAAATTTATGGTCTGAGATGGTAAATTTACCATCTCAGACCGTAAATTTACCATCTCAGACTGTAAATTTACCATCTCAGACCGTGATACCAGTCTGAGATGGTAAATTTATGGTCTGAGATGGTAAATTTACCATCTCAGACCATAAATTTACCATCTCAGACTGTAAATTTACCATCTCAGACCGTGATACCAGTCTGAGATGGTAAATTTATGGTCTGAGATGGTAAATTTACCATCTCAGACCGTAAATTTACCATCTCAGACGGTAAATTTACCATCTCAGACCGTGATACCAGTCTGAGATGGTAAATTTATGGTCTGAGATGGTAAATTTACCATCTCAGACCATAAATTTACCATCTCAGACTGTAAATTTACCATCTCAGACCGTGATACCAGTCTGAGATGGTAAATTTATGGTCTGAGATGGTAAATTTACCATCTCAGACCATAAATTTACCATCTCAGACCATAAATTTACCATCTCAGACCGTGATACCAGTCTGAGATGGTAAATTTATGGTCTGAGATGGTAAATTTACCATCTCAGACCATAAATTTACCATCTCAGACCGTGATACCAGTCTGAGATGGTAAATTTATGATGGTGACTGTACATATTAAATCTTTTAATTTGAAATTATTTGACTGATCTTTGGCTCATCAGGTTTTATCCATTAAGCAATATTATACTTTAAAATAACAATAATAATGTCTCACCAAACACAAAAGTTTTCAGTATAAAAAAATCAACAAAATCATGAAAACAGAAAATTTAACATGAGACCTACCTTCCATGGAGCAGCAGTACAAAGTTTAACTCTGTTGAAACTATGTTATTTGCGTAGCTTCAGGAATAATTCATGTTTTAATTTGAATTAATGTATTAATCTTTTATCTCAGTAAACTGGTTTCACCTCCATCACGGCCGCCATGACACGCGCTTCTTCTTCTTCTTGATAAAGCCAGAGCACATTACTGCCACCTACTGGACACAGCGGTACGGAAAAGCCGAAGGTTGCCGAATATCCAACGAGCGGAGCCGAACCTCAACAGAAAGTCTGTTCCTTTTTTTGTGACTGGTACAACAATACGTACGCAACAATACCCAACAATACGTTAAAAAAAATCAGTTTAAGTATTTGGGAGAGTTTTAAGGTCGTGTTTGTGGAAATCTGGTAAAATGCAGCAACTTTAATTTCAAGTATAACTGAAGCCAACAACAGTCTGCATCATTACATCAGAAATTAAGTTATTACAGGCCTCAATCACATCTCACCTGGCCAAGGACACGCCCACGTCTCACCTGGCTGGAGCAGATAGATGGTTACTTTGGAGAGGTGAGGATGACCAGTTGTCTATCTGTGTGGTTGCCATCCAGGGCCCAAGGTGGTTCCATGGTGCGCTGGATGTGGCGACACACAGAAGTAGCTCTTACTCCTCGACCTGGACTATTTTCTGAGAAAACTGGTTCCCAGTGAATCTGTTCAGGGATCGGGCTCAAAAAAGGGTGTATTTGGTGTTTGTTTTATCATTTCATTTGTGAAAAAGGGTGCAAACACTCACAGTGTCATTCTTACTTTTATTTTGAAAGACCACATTTCACACTTCCAACATGCTTCCTGTACATAATTTTTTTCTGGCCAAACGGCCGTTTCTTTAAGCGTCCAGACAAAGTCACAAATACAAAAGCACTGAGTTCAGATTCTAACATCTCGCTTCATTTCAAACTCATTTTATGGTGAGATTTGAGGTAGAAAAGCTCCAGTTTTTAAAAGCACAACTTCATCCATTCATAAAAACATGTTCTGCTCCTTCTGTCATTTTCATATTTTCATGAAATTTGGTAAAAAATATTGTGTTTCACCTGAAACAGAAACATAACAATATGATCAGCAAAATGGGGCGGGGCCAAGACATGTTAAAAATACAAATATGCGAGGCGGAGCTTCAACAGGGGGCGGAGCCAGGACATTAAAAAGCTTTTGTGCCCTTCTTGTTTCTGCCTTTTAGAGCTTCAGTAAAAATAAAAAATCATTAACGTTGTTAAAAGCCCTAAATCAGCAAGTTTGTAGCACCACTTTAATAAAGAAAACTTTATCACACGCTTGGGTTAAGAAAAGGCACCGACACTGAAAACGTGCTACGATAAAACAGCTACATGTTCCCTTTTTAGAAATCACATTTTCAAAGATCTCATGAAACATCTTCACAACAATGTGCAGGAATGACATCACAGACAGGGGGAGGAGCTTCCCAGAGGCCATGCTTCAGCCGACACGAGGGTTCGAGCCGTGAGCCAAACCACTGTTCAGTTTCAGACCGCTTCACACCGGTTTTCGTCTTTTTCTGTCACTGGCATCTCCACACAAATAAACTGTGGATGAAAGACAGGGAGAGCAGTCAGCCTCCTGAAGCTCAGCGTCTCCAGATTTAGTTCTACAAGTCCTAGGTTGTGTTCCTGAGGGCAGACAATTCTCTAGTAACTCCAGATGGTTCCCTCAATATCGAGATGCTCATTTCACACCAAAACATCCTAACCTCCAGCTGACATTTGTTAAACTTCAAATCTGGATTTTTGAGAACCCTCAGGAAGAGATCAACCTAGAATAGCATGGATATTAAAAGATGGTCCTGTGATCTTAGAGACCAGACAGACCCATGTCTGAGAACAGTTCATAAGTATGTTTATTTGAAATGGGACAGTGCATATTAATGAACATATAGTAGTTACATATAAATATGACGGATTATAGCAGGATGCTAATTTCCATCCGTAGTCCCAGTAACATAGAAACAGACTAAGACCACACAACATACCAAAATAAATTAATCATGACAGAAAAACAATTAAAACAGAATACACATACAAATATTTACAAATTCAAAGTAGCAATAATCGATAGTTAATAAGCAGCCGACAGGTGGAGGAACCAAAAGAGTTTTATGATGGGTGTTGAGCAGTGGTGGGCACAGTTCTGACAATCCGATAACCGATAATTATCGAAGATAATGTGTTCATTATCGGATTATCTGTTTAGATAACTTTAAAAACCATTATCGGACTAATTATCTTGCGATAAATTTTTGTCCGATAATTTTAGACCAATAAGACCAATAACGTGGTAAATAAACCTGAACAGCTACAAATATTTATAAAACTTAAAATCAGTTGAGTACCTACCTGTTAAATGTTTCGTAGCTGATGTGTAGTTCTACCCTCTGCAAAACAAAGGAGAGCTGTTTTAAGAAGAAACCGCTCTATCCTCTGTAGACAAAGGAGAACTGGTCCCAAAAAACAAAAAAACAACTCATTTGTTTTAACCCCATACTGAAACGCGGGCAATATCACCCAAATCATCCAGAGGCATAGATTTTTAACTTATGGTTTAACTTTTAACCAAACTAATTTCACTTGTCTGAAGTTTTATAAAGTGAAAATATCAGATATATGTTTTAGTTTTAAAGTAATTTTTAAGGTTTTAGTGTGGCTATACGCTGTGCCCAGCAGTGCATTATGGGTAGGATAGGGTAATCTCAGTACGCTCACAACATGAGAAATGCATTTGAAACACTCTGATCAGGCTCTACGGACAACAGCATTAAACTCTCGTGCCTAATTCATTATTATCAGGTTGTCCTAAAAGTTCCCTGAATAGCCTTCAGTTAATTCAAAATGCTGCAGCTAGAGTACTGACGGGGACTAGAAGGAGAGAGCATATCTCACCCATATTGGCCTCTCTTCATTGGCTTCCTGTTAATTCTAGATTAGAATTTAAAATTCTTCTTCTTACTTATAAGGTTTTGAATAATCAGGTCCCATCTTATCTTAGGGACCTCATAGTACCATATCACCCCAATAGAGTGCTTCGCTCTCAGACCTGTAGTTCCTAGGGTTTGTAAGAGTAGAATGGGAGGCAGAGCCTTCAGCTTTCAGGCTCCTCTCCTGTGGAACCAGCTCCCAATTCAGATCAGGGAGACAGACACCCTCTCTACTTTTAAGATTAGGCTTAAAACTTTCCTTTTTGCTAAAGCTTATAGTTAGGGCTGGATCAGGTGACCCTGAACCATCCCTTAGTTATGCTGCTATAGACTTAGACTGCTGGGGGGTTCCCATGATGCACTGAGTGTTTCTTTCTCTTTTTGCTCTGTATGCACCACTCTGCATTTAATCATTAGTGATTGATCTCTGCTCTCTTCCACAGCATGTCTTTTTCCTGGTTCTCTCCCTCAGCCCCAACCAGTCCCAGCAGAAGACTGCCCCTCCCTGAGCCTGGTTCTGCTGGAGGTTTCTTCCTGTTAAAAGGGAGTTTTTCCTTCCCACTGTCGCCAAGTGCTTGCTCACAGGGGGTCGTTTTGACCGTTGGGGTTTTTCTGTAATTATTGTATGGCTTTTGCCTTACAATATAAAGCGCCTTGGGGCAACTGTTTGTTGTGATTTGGTGCTATATAAATAAAATTGATTTGATTTGATTTAAAACCCTCGTGAATATATTTTCTGGGTTTATAGACGTTGTTATTGTGTCTGCGTTTATTAAATTCCACGCATCTTAAATGTGGCAGACACGGATTATCTGGAATTTTGTTTTGGCAAGTTTTCAAGGTCTCTACTGTCATCTAATGGCCAGTAGTGTTCATTCTCTCTATTGACGTATCCCATAATCCCTTGCATGCCAGAGAGTCGCTGCAGTCAACAACATATAGAGAATCAACACAATGACAGTTGTAAATTAATATTATACTACAAAAATGTATTTTTTATGCTTTTCGTCATGTTAACACGAGAGTGCTGCATGATACCCTGAAAACTTACTAAAACAATTATAACAAATAATCTGTGTCTGTTACGTTTAATCTGCATGGAACGCAAACCGAATTTCAGACATATTATATATTAGTCTGGAACAAAGAGGACAAACGATGTTGTAAAGAACAATAATCAAGACGTTAAAGAGCAAACTTCACTTTCCGACCTGATCAGGAAGTGATTGTAGCTCACGGCATAGCCAACATTTATGTCAAGACAATATTGAATGCACGTTTTACAATATAATAAAACGTGTGCACAACATCATAAAACGTGCGCACATCATCATAAAATGTGTGCACAATATAATAAAATGTGCGCAAATGAGCGCACATTCTCTCCACATGCAAACCATTTTGTGATGACACTTCCAAGGGTCTGTAAAAATGCCTGTTTTTACAAATAAAAAAATGGAATATTTTACAAAAGCACATTTATCTGTAAACACCAACACATGACACACGTCACATTAACGTGTTGGTTTACATAATGAATGACTGAACCAATCAATGTTTAGCAGAGGCACATTTTACCCAGAATCCTTTGCGATCTGTCTGTGTTTGTTACAAAACTTCAGAATTAGTGCATTATTCAATATTAAAAGATATATGTTATATTTTAACTTTGTACAAATGACAGAATTGACATTAATGGAGTTATTCTATCGGTATTAATGTTATTTATAAATCAAAACCATAAGTCAGCACTGCTTTATTTTCCAAGACCTCCACCTGACCGGAGCATTGTGATTGGGTAGAGAGCTGGGCTTTGTGGCTGCTTGCTGCTGTGCTGGAAGTCATGTAGTAAACAAGAGCTTCCAACAGGGGGCAGGATGTTCAAAGACAGAAGTGTGGGCTCATTGTTTGGGTCTGTTGTCGATGTTGATTTTTGGTGTTAAAACTCAAATTCAGTTTGTTAGTAGTTGCAAATGTACCAGAGACAATACTGGAATTTATCGATTATCTGTAACTTCCGATACATTTTTGGGTGGTTTATCATTTTATCTTTATCAAAGATAACTTTTCAGTTATCTGATTATCTGTTATCAAAGTTAATTTTTTGGTTATCTGTGCCCACCACTGGTGTTGAGGTGCAAAAGTTCTGTATTAAAGTGACAAGTGCTAAGTGCAAAGTGCCTGGTTGAATTGCACATTACAGTACTAGGTTGTATTGCACGTTGCCCAATACACTCATTTGCACATGCACAAGTGTAAATATTGCACAGGGTATCATACACAAGTTTATTGTGTAAAGACTACTAAACCATTTAATAACATAAAGTACACAAGGGCATTGTGTACATATAACTGAAAAAGAAAAAAAAAACTTGAGTGGTGCCTCCACAGGTGTGTTTTAGGCTCTAGATGGTTGCATGTCTGATTTGCCAGGAACCAAACTTTCATTTGTCCTTTGAAGGTTCTGAAAGTGGTGTTCTCCCTGATTGTGACTGAGAGGTTGTTCCAAGCTTGTCCACCTTTAATGGATAGTACGTTCTGACCAAAGGTGGTCCTTCTATGAGTCATCTCACAGTCGCCTCTTGTGTCAGAT
Source organism: Thalassophryne amazonica (assembly GCF_902500255.1). Classification (NCBI taxonomy): domain Eukaryota; kingdom Metazoa; phylum Chordata; class Actinopteri; order Batrachoidiformes; family Batrachoididae; genus Thalassophryne; species Thalassophryne amazonica. The sequence goes on along the minus strand of NC_047117.1, from coordinate 87,593 downwards.
CTTGTATCCTGTGAATCTTTTTATGTGGATGAATTCTTTAACAGGAGTTGGTCCATGTAAACATTTATATATGAAGCAGGAATATTTGAATACCTTCAGATTTTCAAAGTCTGGAAACTTATGCTTTTCCAGACTTCCAACCTTACAGTGATGATAAGAATTAGACTGTATCATATATCTTAACTTCTCTATTATACAGCTGCTCGATGGATTTTAATACTGAGGTGCCTGCAAATGTCCATTTAGTGAAACAGTAATCAATGTGTGAGAAAACCACGCAAAAGAGATTTGTTTTGGCTGCATTAATTGTTAGAGAGGGACGCATATGTTTAAAATTTACTGTGTTTTTGACATTTTTAATATGTTTTCTGAAGGACACGTTTGAGTCCAGGATAACTCCAAGATATTTAAATTGAGATACCAGCTCCAACTCCTCCCTGTCAAAAAACACATTGGACCTTCTAATGTCAGTGGTACATTTGCTAATCATCATACATACTGTTTTTTTTTTGTTTTTGTTTTGTATTCAACTGCAGCAAGGCAAGATCATGGAGATGTTGTTTACCTGCAGTCACTGCCACCGGCGCTGACGACAAACTTATCATCACAAGAGAACCGAATGTTGGTCACGTGTGCAGAGTGCCCGAAGTAACGCTTGTGTTTTGCCTGGAAGAAGATCAACAGTGAGCCAAACTCCTGTAACCCAATCCTGATCCTTGAGAAGATCAACTCAGTTAGCCCTCAGACATGATGGCAATTATTAGATAAACAAGAAACAAAGTCTTCTTCTTTGTCTTTCGGCTGCTCCCATTAGGGGTCGCCACAGCAGATCAATCATTTCCATCTCACCCTGTCCTCTGTATCTTCCTCTGTCACACCAACCATCTGCATGTCCTCCCTCAGCACATCCATGAACCTCCTCTTTGTCCTCCCTCTTCTCCTCCTGCCTGGTGGCTCCATCCTCAGCATCCTTCTCCCTATATACCCTGGGTCCCTCCTCTGCACATGTCCAAACCATCTCAATCTCGCCTCTCTGACTTTGTCTCCAAACCGTCCCACCTGAGTTGTCCCTCTGATATGTTCATTTCTAATCCGATTCTCAACATCTTCAGCTCTGCCACCTCCAGCTGCGCCTCCTGTCTTTTTGTTAGTGCCACCATCTCTAAGCCGTCCAACATAGCTGGTCTCACTACTGTCTTGTAAACTTTCTCCTTCACACTTGCTGATATTCTTCGGTCACAAATCACTCCTGCCACCTTTCTCCACCCACTCCACCCTGCCTGCACTCTCTTCTTCACCTCTCTACCACACTCTCCATTACTTTGATGCCATAGGTATTAAAGGCACTGCGCTGTGGTGGTTTGAATCATATTTATCTAATAGATTACAATTTGTTCATGTAAATGGGGAGTCTTCTTCACAGACTAAGGTTAATTATGGAGTTCCACAAGGTTCTGTGCTAGGACCAATTTTATTCACTTTATACATGTTTCCCTTAGGCAATATTATTAGACAGCATTGCTTAAATTTTCATTGTTACGCAGATGATACCCAGCTTTATCTATCCACGAAGCCAGAGGACACACACCAATTAGCTAAACTGCAGGATTGTCTTACAGACATAAAGACATGGATGACCTCTAATTTCCTGCTTTTAAACTCAGATAAAACTGAAGTTATTGTACTTGGCCCCACAAATCTTAGAAACATGGTGTCTAACCAGATCCTTACTCTGGATGGCATTACCCTGACCTCTAGTAATACTGTGAGAAATCTTGGAGTCATTTTTGATCAGGATATGTCATTCAAAGCGCATATTAAACAAATATGTAGGACTGCTTTTTTGCATTTGCGCAATATCTCTAAAATCAGAAAGGTCTTGTCTCAGAGTGATGCTGAAAAACTAATTCATGCATTTATTTCCTCTAGGCTGGACTATTGTAATTCATTATTATCAGGTTGTCCTAAAAGTTCCCTGAAAAGCCTTCAGTTAATTCAAAATGCTGCAGCTAGAGTACTGACGGGGACTAGAAGGAGAGAGCATATCTCACCCATATTGGCCTCTCTTCATTGGCTTCCTGTTAATTCTAGAATAGAATTTAAAATTCTTCTTCTTACTTATAAGGTTTTGAATAATCAGGTCCCATCTTATCTTAGGGACCTCATAGTACCATATCACCCCAATAGAGCGCTTTGCTCTCAGACTGCAGGCTTACTTGTAGTTCCTAGGGTTTGTAAGAGTAGAATGGGAGGCAGAGCCTTCAGCTTTCAGGCTCCTCTCCTGTGGAACCAGCTCCCAATTCAGATCAAGGAGACAGACACCCTCTCTACTTTTAAGATTAGGCTTAAAACTTTCCTTTTTGCTAAAGCTTATAGTTAGGGCTGGATCAGGTGACCCTGAACCATCCCTTAGGTATGCTGCTATAGACTTAGACTGCTGGGGGGTTCCCATGATGCACTGAGTGTTTCTTTCTCTTTTTGCTCTGTATGCACCACTCTGCATTTAATCATTAGTGATTGATCTCTGCTCCCCTCCACAGCATGTCTTTTTCCTGATTCTCTCCCTCAGCCCCAACCAGTCCCAGCAGAAGACTGCCCCTCCCTGAGCCTGGTTCTGCTGGAGGTTTCTTCCTGTTAAAAGGGAGATTTCCTTCCCACTGTCGCCAAGTGCTTGCTCACAGGGGGTCGTTTTGACCGTTGGGGTTTTTCTGTAATTATTGTATGGCTTTTGCCTTACAATATAAAGTGCCTTGGGGCGACTGTTTGTTGTGATTTGGCGCTATATAAATAAAATTGATTTGATTTGAACAGTTGACCCCAAATATTTAAACTCATCTACTTTCACCACTTCTACTCCTTGTAACTGCACTATTCCACTGGGCTCCCTCTCATTCACACACATGTACTCAGTCTGACTCCTACTGACTTTCATTCCCCTTCTCTCCAAAGCATATCTCCACTTCTCCAGACTAGACTCAACTTGCTCTCTACTCTCACTACAGATCACAATGTCATCTGCAAACATCATAGTCCATGGGGACTCCTGTCTGATCTCATCTGTCAACCTGTCCATCACCACTGCAAACAAGAAAGGACTCAGAGCTGATCCTTGGTGTAATCCCACCTCCACCTTTAATGAGTCTGTCATTCCGACTGCGCATCTCACCGCTGTCACACTATTCTTGTACATGTCCTGCACTACCCTAACATACTTCTCTGCCACTCCAGACTTCCTCATACAATACCACAAGAGATTAGCAAGGAAGAAGTGAGGGCTGCTATGAAGAGGATGAAGAGTGGAAAGGCAGTTGGCCCAGATGACATTCCAGTGGAGGCATGGAAATGTCTAGGAGAGATGGCAGTAGAGTTTCTAACCAGATTGCTTAATAAAATTTTGGAAAGTGAGAGGATGCCTGAGGAGTGGAGACAAAGTGTGCTGGTTCCCATTTTCAAGAACAAGGGTGATGTGCAGAGCTGCAGTAACTAAAGAGGCATAAAGCTGATCAGCCACAGCATGAAGTTATGGGAAAGAGTAGTAGAAGCTAGGCTTAGAAAACAGGTTAAGATCTGTGAGCAGCAATATGGTTTCATGCTGAGAAACAAAGTCTACTTACAAATTTTTCCACGCAAGGGAAATCAAACAGCTTGATGAGACCAAAGTCATCTCCAGTGACTATGTTAAGGCCCGCATGTGAAACACAAGCGCAGTTAACGTCAGCTTTCTCAGCGTTACGGGGCCAAACACCAAGAACCTCATCACCCAGGATGCTAGGAAGAAAGGAAAAGCAAACAAACAAGCTTTTAGAAAATATCATTCCACAGAGACGGCTCTCACTAAAGTGGTGAATGATCTTCTGCTTACAATGGATTTGGACACCACTACGGTTCTGGTGCTGTTAGATCTCAGTGCTGCGTTTGATACCGTGGATCATCATATTCTACTCAATAGGCTGGAGAATCATTTTGGGATTACTGGGAGTGCCCTTGCATGGTTGACGTCATACTTGACCAGTCGTTCTCACTGTGTTTTGTACAATAACACTAGTCGTTCTCACTGTGTTTTGTACAATAACACTACCTCTAACCTTAATAGCATGAAATTTGGGGTTCCACAGGGGTCTGTCTTAGGCTCCCTGTTTTTCTCCCTTTATATAACCCCCCTTGGGCACATATTGGGGTGTTTTGGGATTAATTTTCACTGCTATGCTTATGATACTCAGTTATACAAGCCAATAACTGCTGGTAATCTCATTCACATAAAATCCTTAGAAGATTGCCCAGGGCTGTACAGTGCGAGCGTTTTGCTCACATATTGCGCCTAAAATTTGATTGTGTGAGGAAAAAAAAATAAAACGGGCGCACGTGTGCGAGAATGTATTTCAACCCTTTCATTCGCATTTTGCTCCTAAAATAAATACAGTGGTCCCTCGCTATAACGTGGTTCACCTTTCGCGGCCTCGCTGTTTCACGGATTTTTTTTTGTCCAATTTTGCATGCTTTTTTTTTTACAGCACATTGTGTTCCGCAGCCTCATCAAGCAGCCGGTCACGACACCGCGAAGGGAGAGCATGCACATTGTGTTCTGCGTGTCTGTTTATAAGAATCTTCTCGCCCAGAAGAAAAAAGAGCGCCAACAACTACCCATAACTGTGTTCTACACTCGGAAAAAGACACCTGCAGCGAGGTGTGAGTCAGTGGAAAAAGATGTGACAGCGCAACGGTGCCAAGACGAAGAGGCGCGATCAGAGGAACTGTGAAATACTGGTCAGTCACTATTAATAATTTCTTATGTGTCCAACCTCGTAGGATGATCGTTAAAATTAAATTCGTTAGTTCTAAAAGTCATCATAATTATTTATAGGAAAACGTTCTATTTTTATTTCTCAAACAAATGTTTGGGCCTGAAAACAGGTTGGTCTTATTTTTCTACTCAGGTTTGAACTTTTGAGAGTGTTTACACATGAGAGAAAAGTGAGAAAATGTTCATGCCTGATTAAGAAAAGTGTATAAAGTGTGTAGTGAGGGGTTTTACAGCCTTAAAACGTCTATAATAATTGTAAAAAATAACGCTGAAGAGCACCAAAAGAAGCAGCCTAGCGGTCTCCACCACTGAAGACCTCATGAGGATCACCCTGGAGGGGCCAGCTTTAGAGGACTTTGATCCACATCCTGCTGTGGACCGTTGGTTGAATGTAGCTAAGCGTAGCAGGTGACCTGAGTATAAAAAGTGGGATGGGGATGTTATGTGTGTGTGAGGGTTTAAAATAATACAAGAAATACACAGCAAAAAGTAATGAAATGGACAAAAGCAATGATGTAAATAACGATAGAAAAGGAAGTAAAAAACAATGAAATAAATACAACAATAGAATCATATAAAATGTGCATGGGTGTGGAAAAGGTACTGTCTGTACAGTATGTGTCTTTGCATTAATAATAAAATTGTATCAAGAAATTTCAGTGTTCCTAAATTTTTTCATTTAGGAGCACCTGTGCCCCTAGTGAAAAAGCTAAGCATACAGCCCTGTTGCCTGGCATCAGTGAGAAGTTGGATGTCTAGAAACTTCCTACTTTTAAACTCTGATGAGACTGAAATGATGGTTCTTGGTCCAGTGAGACATCGGCATCAATTTGACCAGTTAACGCTCAGCCTAGGCTCGTGTGTCATACATCACACTGACAAAGTGAGAAACCTTTGGGTAATTTTTGATCCTACATTGTCCCTCATTCGCCTGTGAGCACTCCTTGTGGGAGGAGTCGTCCAGCCCCTCGTCGGAATTCCTTTGTCTGAGAAGTTGCTGAGAGACTGGCGCTTTGTTTGATCAAAATTTTTTCTAAACCTGTGAGACACATCGAAGTGGACACGGTTCGAAAAATTAAGCTGGTTTTCAGTGAAAATTTTAACGGCTGATGAGAGATTTTGAGGTGATTCTGTCGCTTTAAGGACTTCCCACGGAGCGGGACGTGACGCAGCGCTCTCAGGCGCCGTCGTCAGCCTGTTTCAAGCTGAAAACCTCCACATTTCAGGCTCTATTGATCCAGGACGTCGTGAGAGAACAGAGAAGTTTCAGAAGAAGTCGGTTTCAGCATTTTATCCGGATATTCGACTGTTAAAGGAGATTTTTTTAATGAAAGACGTGTGGACGGATTGCAGCGTCGGCTCGCAGCCGCTGCGACGCTCCGCCACAGGAAAAACACCTCTGTTGGAAGCCTTAAGGACAAGTTCGAACATTTCCAGCTGTTAAACAATTTCTCATATACTCACTCCACTGAAAGCCATCAAAAGCCGCCTGGATTTTACAAATGGTTATCAACACGGAGGTGTTTTTCCTGTGCCGCCGCACCGCGCCGGCTGCGTCCCAACGCGTGGACCCGTCCGCACGTCTTTCATTAAAAAAATCTCCTTTAACAGTGGAATATCCGGATAAAATGCTGAAACTGACTTCTTCTGAAACTTCTCTGTTCTCTCACCCCGGCACCCTGGTTGAGAATCACTGCTGTAACCCTCCTGTCCTGTGCACCGGCAACGTTTCCTGTATATTTGTTTTGTGAATTGTTTTGTAATTTATGTCTGTATCATGGCCCAAGCAGAGGGTCACCCCTTTGAGTCTGGTCTGCTTGAGGTTTCTTCCTCAGAGGGAGTTTTTTTCTTACACTGTCTCAAATTCAATTTCAATTTCAATTTAATTAGCTTATAATGCGCCAAATCACAGCAAAGCCATCTCAAGGCACCTTACAAAAAAACAATTCAACATAAAATAAAAATAAAAATTCAAATACATGATTAAAAACAGAAGTAAAAGAATAAAACAGATAAAAATATTCATAAGAAAAAGAATAAAAATAGGTTTTCAATCTTGACTTAAAAATGTCCATGGACGCCGACTGCCTCACGGTCGCAGGAAGACTGTTCCACAGGGTGGGTCTCCTGTGTTCTTGCTCTGGGGGTTGGTAAGGTTAGACCTTACTTGTGTTTAGCACCTTGAGGCAACTTTGCTGTGATTTGGCGCTATATAAATGAAAATAAATTGAAAATCCTTCACGTTCAATGAGATCCTAAAAAACCTACAGCCTGTTCCTTAACTGGATCCTTCAGGTTTAATGAGATCCTAAAACCTACAACCTGTTCCTTAACTGGATCCTTCAGGTTCAATGAGATCCTAAAACCTACAGCCAGTTCCTTAACAGATCCTTCGGGTTCAATGAGATCCTAAAAACCTAAAGCCTGTTCCTTAACCAGATCCTTCAGGTTCAATGAGATCCTAAAACCTACAGCCAGATCCTTAGCAGATCCTTCAGGTTCAATGAGATCCTAAAACCTACAGAAAGATCCTTAAACAAATCCTTCAGGTTCAATGAGATCCTAAAAACCCACAGCATTTTCTTTAATCGGATCCATCAGGTTCAGTGAGATCCTAAAAACCTACAGCTTGTTCCTGAACCGGATCCTTCAGGTTCAATGAGATCCTAAAAACCTACAGACAGATACTTAACCAGATCCTTCACGTTCAATGAGATCCTAAAAACCCACAGCATTTTCTTTAATCGGATCCATCAGGTTCAGTGAGATCCTAAAAACCTACAGCTTGTTCCTGAACCGGATCCTTCAGGTTCAATGAGATCCTAAAAACCTACAGACAGATACTTAACCAGATCCTTCACGTTCAATGAGATCCGAAAGCCTACAGCCAGATCATTAATCGGGTCCTTCGGGTTCAATGAGATCCTAAAAACCTACAGCCTGTTCCTTAATCGGATCCTTTGGGTTCAATGAGATCCTAAAACCTACAGCCAGTTCCTTAACCAGATCCTTCAGGTTCAATGAGATCCTAAAACCTACAGCCAGATCCTTACCCAGATCCTTAAAGTTCAATGAGATCCTAAAAACATACAGCCTGTTCCTTAACCAGATATTTCAGGTTCAATGAGATCATAAAACCTACAGCCTGTTCCTTAACTGGATCCTTAGGGTTCAATGAGATCCTAAAAACCTAAAGCCTGTTCCTTAACCATATCCTTCAGGTTCACACTCACACACTCATCTTCAACCGCTTATCTGGGATCGGGTCACAGGGGCAACAGATCTAGCAGGGGACTCCAGACTTCCCTTTCCCAGGTCACACTGACCACCTCTGACTGGGGGATCCCGAGGCATTCCCAGGCCAGTGTGGAGATATAATCTCTCCAGCTTGTCCTGGGTCTTCCCTGGGGTCTCCTCCCAGATGGACGTGCCTGGAACACCTCCCTAGGGAGGTGCCCAGGGGGCATCCTTACCAGATGCCCGAACCACCTCAGCTGGCTCCTTTCAATGCGAAGGAGCAGCGGCTCTACTCCGAGCTCCCCACAAATGACCAAGCTTCTCACCCTATCTCTAAGGGAGACACCAGCCACCCTCCTGAGGAAGCCCATTTTAGCCGCTTGTACCTGCGATCTAGTTCTTTTGGATATGACCCAACCCTCATGACCACAGCTGAGAGTAGGAATGAAGACTGACCAGTAGGTCAAGAGCTTCGCCTTTTGGCTCAGCTCCCTTTTCGTCATAACAGTATGGTCGAGCAAATGCAACACCGCCCCTGCTGTGCTGATTCTTCGGCCAATCTCACACTCCATTATCCCCTCGTGCACAAGACCCAGAGGTACTTGGACTCCTTTACTTGGGGCAAGACCTCATTACCTACCTGGAGTAGGCAATCCATGGGTTTCCTGCTGAGAACCATGGCCTCAGATTTAGAGGTGCTGATCCTCATCCCAGCTGCTTCAGACTCAGCTGTGAACCGATCCAGTGAGTGTTGGAGGTCACAGGCCAATGAAGCCAACAGGACCACATCATCTGTAAAAAGGAATGATGAGACCCTGAGCCCACCAAACTGGAAACCCTCCTCCCCCTGACAACGCCACAATATCATGTCCATGAATATCACAAACAGGATTGGTGACAAGGCGCAGCCCTGGCGGAGGCCAACCCCCAATGGAATCGAGACCAACTTACTGCCGAGAACCCAAATACACCTCTCGCTTTGTGAGTACAGAGATTGGATGGCTCTGAGAAGGGACCCCCTCACTCCATACTCACACAGCACCTCCCACAGTATCTCCCGGGGATCCGATCATATGCCTTCTCCAAGTCCACAAAACACAAGTAGACTGGATGGACGTACTCCCAGTCACCTTCCAGGATCCTTGTGAGAGTGAAGAGCTGGTTGGTTGTTCCACGACCAGGATGGAACCTGCATTGTTCCTCTTTGATCAGAGGTTCGACTATCGGCCAAACCCTCCTTTATAGCACCCTGGAGTAGACTTTACCAGAGTAGCTGAGTAGTGTGATGCCACTGTAATTGGCACACACTCTCTGGTCCCTTTTTTTAAATATGGGGCCACCACCCCAGTTTACCACTCCTTAGTCACTGTCCCAGACCTCAACGCAATGTTGAAGAGACGTCTCATCCAAGACAGTCCCTCCACACCCAAAGCCTTCAGCATTTCTGGACGGATCTTATCAACACCCAGGGCCTTGCCACTGTGGAGTTGTTTGACGACCTCAGTGACTTCCACCAGGGAAATTGATGAAAATCTTCCATCAGCTTCCAGCTCTGCCCCTACTATAGAGGGTGCTCCAGTATGATGCTGAAGTTTCTCAAAGTATTCCTTCCAACAACCAGATTACATCCTCTGTTGAGGTCAAGAGAGTCCCATCCTGACTGTAGACAGCTTGGATGGTTCACCGTTTTCACCTCCTGAAGTGCCTCACGGTCCACCAGAAGCACCTTGGTGCCGACCGAAAGTCCTTCTCCATGTTTGCTCCAAACCCCTGCTGCTGCCCTTCGGGCCTGTCGGTACCTTGGTACTCCCTCTGGGGTCCTCCGAGATAACTTATACCAGAAGGACTCCTTCTTCTGTCATACGGCTTCCCTGACCAACAGTGTCCACCACGATTTTTGAGGGTTGCCGCCTCTTGAGGCATCTAAGACCTTCAGGTTCAATGAGATCCTAAAACCTACAGCCTGTTCCTTAACCAGATCCTTGAGGTTCAATGAGATCCTAAAACCTAGAGCCAGATCCTTAACCAGATCCTTCAGGTTCAATGAGAGCCTAAAACCTACAGCCAGATCCTGAACCAGGTCCTTCAGGTTCAATGAGATCCTAAAAACCTACAGCCTGTTCCTTAACCAGATCTTTCAGGTTCAATGAGAGCCTAAAACCTACAGCCAGATCCTGAACCAGATCCTTCAGGTTCAATGAGATCCTAAAAACCTACAGCCTGTTCCTTAACTGGATCCTTCAAGTTCAATGAGATCCTAAAACCTACAGCCTGTTCCTTAACTGGAACCTTCAGGTTCAATGATATCCTAAAACTACAGCCAGATCGAACAGTTGTTCAGTTCCCTGGTCTATGTTTCTGAGGTACGACAGTCCAACAGTTCTTCAGTTCCCTGGTCTGTGTTTCTGAGGTACTGCAGTCCAACAGTTCTTCAGTTCCCTGCTCTGTGTTTCTGAGGTAGTACAGTCCAACAGTTCTTCAGTTCCCTGGTCTGTGTTTCTGAGGTAGTACAGTCCAAAAGTCTTCAGTTCCCTGGTCTGTGTTTCTGAGGTAGTACAGTCCAACAGTTCATCAGTTGCCTGGTCTGTGTTTCTGAGGTACTTCAGTCCAATAGTCTTCAGTTCCCTGGTCTGTGTTTCTGAAGTAGTATAGTCCAACAGTTCTTCAGCTCCCTGGTCTGTGTTTCTGAGGGACTACAGTTCAACAGATCTTCAGCTCCTTGGTCTGTGTTTCTGAGGGACTACAGTTCAACAGATCTTCAGTTCCCTGGTCTGTGTTTCTGAGGTACTACAGTCCAACAGTTGTTAAGCTCCCTGGTTTGTGTTTCTGAGGTAGTACAGTCCAACTGTTCTCCAACTCCCTGGTCTGTGTTTCTGAGGGACTACAGTCCAACAGATCTTCAGTTCCCTGGTCTGTGTTTCTGAGGTACTTCAGTCCAATAGCCTTCAGTTGCCTGGTCTGTGTTTCTGAGGTAGTAGAGTCCAACAGTTCTTCAGTTGCCTGGTCTGTGTTTCTGAGGTACTTCTGTCCAATAGTCTTCAGTTCCCTGGTCTGTGTTTCTGAAGTAGTACAGTCCAACAGTTCTTGAGTTCCCTGGTCTGTGTTTCTGAGGTACTACAGTCCAACAGTTCTTCAGTTCCCTGCTCTGTGTTTCTGAGGTTCTACATTCCAACAGTTCTTAAGTTCCCTGGTTTGTGTTTCTGAGGTACTACAGTCCAACAGTTCTTCCGTTCCCTGATCTGTGTTTCTGAGGTACTACAGTCCAACGGTTCTTAAGTTCCCTGGTTTGTGTTCTGAGGTACTACAGTCCAACAGTTCTTCAGCTCCCTGGTCTGTGTTTCTGAGGGACTACAGTCCAACAGATCTTCAGTTGCCTGGTCTGTGTTTCTGAGGTACTACAGTCCAAAAGTTCTTCGGTTCCCTGGTCTGTGTTTCTGAGGTACTACAGTCCAACATTTCTTCAGTTCCCTGGTCTGTGTTTCTGAGGTACTACTGTCCAACAGTTCTTAAGTTCCCCGGTCTGTGTTTTTGAGGTACTATGGTCCAACAGTTCTTCAGTTGTCTGGTCTGTGTTTCTGAGGTTTTACAGTCCAACAGTTCTTCAATTGCTTGGTCTGTGTTTCTGAGGTACTTCAGTCCAATAGTCTTCAGTTCCCTGGTCTGTGTTTCTGAGGTAGTACAGTCCAACAGATCTTCAGTTCCCTGGTCTGTGTTTCTGAGGTACTGCAGTCCAGTAGTCTTCAGTTCCCTGGTCTGTGTTTCTGATGTACTACAGTCCAACAGATCTTCAGTTCCCTGGTCTGTGTTTCTGAGGTAGTATAGTCAAACAGTTCTTCAGTTGCCTGGTCTGTGTTTCTGAGGTAGTATAGTCAAACAGTTCTTCAGTTGCCTGGTCTGTGTTTCTGAGGTACTTCAGTCCAATAGTCTTCAGTTTCCTGGTCTGTGTTTCTGAGGTAGTACAGTCCAACAGTTCTTCAGTGACCTGGTTTGTGTTTCTGAGGTACGACACTCCAACAGTCTTCAGTTCCCTCAATTTCAATTCAATTCAATTTATTCAACATTTACCGCGCCAACTCACAACAACATTGTCCCAAGGCGCCTCACAAAAAAACAATTTAGAAACAGATTAAAAATAATTCAAAGATTAAAAAGCACAATTTAAGAGACACGATTAAATAAAAGAAATAAAAGGCAAATAGCACAATAAAAATTGCAAAAACATAAAATGCTAATCATGAGCATGACAAAATAAATGTGTCTTGTGTCTTGTCCACAGAATCAGACTGCCTCAGTGACACAGGGAGATCATTCCACAGAACAGGGGCCCGGTAAGAGAAAGCTCTTTGACCCACTGATGTCAAAAGTCTGACTGCAGCATTTTGAACCAGTTGGAGACCCCTAATGCTGGACTGCAGTAAACCAGAAAATAGAACATTGCAGTAGTCCAATCTAGAAGAGACAAACGCATGGATCAGGGTCTCAGCATCAGCCACAGACAGGATGGGACGAATCTTCACTATATTTCACAGATGGAAGAAAGCAGTCCTCATAATATTTCTAATGTGGAGGTCAAAGGACAATGTCGGATCAAAATTACCCCAAGGTTCCTCACTTTGTCAGTGTGATGTATGACACACGAGCCTAGGCTAAGCGTTAACTGGTCAAATTGATGCCGATGTCTCACTGGACCAAGAACCATCATTTCAGTCTTATCAGAGTTTAAAAGTAGGAAGTTTCTAGACATCCAACTTCTCACTGATGCAAGGCAATCTTCTATGGATTTTATGTGGATGAGATTACCAGCAGTTATCGACATGTATAACTGAGTATCATCAGCATAGCAGTGAATGGTAATCCCAAAATGCCGCAATATGTGCCCAAGGAGAGAAGTAGCGCAGTCCAGCAGTTCTTCAGTTCCCTGTTCTCTTGTATAAACGTGCTGATGACGGTTGGTACATGTAGGATCTACGGTCAAACTGACACTAAATGTTGCTGTGGTCAGGACCCCACCTGGTCCATGTGGCCCATGTGATTCTGTCAATCAGGGACTGGTCAGTGACAACACTCCCTGAAGGAACTTCATACACCTTTTGAGTGTAGGCACTGCTGGAAACCTAGAATACAAATAAAGACATTTCTGTTTGTCTCTGGAGTATTTTCACTCCATACAGCAGCATAAGTATAGGTGGTGATATCAACGGTCAGAAGTCAGAGGTCACAGCACAAAGACAGACGTTAGTGTGACATCAGTTTGAAGTTGATGAAACCGTTTTCCATCACCTGGATATGTTTGCTGTCAGCAGAAAAGTCCATCTGGATGACAAAGCCAGGAATGTCCTTACAGTAGCCAATGCGGTTCAGAGATGGTCCAAGAGAAAGGTCATAGAAATCCACAGCACCCTCAACTGAACCCACTGCCAAAAACCGGTTGTCTGGACTGAACCTGAAACGCAGCAACACCAAGAAAATCAAAGAGTAAAACAGTCCGAATCGACTTGTGTTGACCATGTGGGCGAGCTAGAGTCTGACCGGATGTCCTGGATTGGGACGCTGCGGTCTCTCTTTTTGCTCCAGACCGTCAGGGAGTTGACCAGCAGGATGATGAACTCTCCATTCTCCATGCCAATGGAGACCATCTCTCCATTGGGGCTGTAGGAGGTGCACTTTGCAGGGTGACCCAAACTCACCTTGTTCAGAAGTTTCTAATGGGCGGCAAGAAAACAAAATATCTTCAGCCAAACCACAACAACTCAAATGTACCCCTCACACTCCTGAAGGCTTCCTTGGCATACTGGAGACTGTCAGTCAGTCCTCCTGTCCATAGGTGCACGATAATGTTCCCTGTCTTTGACTGAACACCAGTTCAATGATGGCTAACACTTTCCCAAACGGAGGAGAGGAACCCAGAGAAGAACACAAACCCATCATTCATTATTTTTAAGAGTGAAACCAGAGACCTGGTCAACCAAGATCCCGGGTTCCAGCCTACCTTATCGCTCAGGTCCCATATGCGGATGGTTCCATCGTCACTAGCAGAAATAAAGACATCTTTGAAGGGGTGAGTCGCCAACCCCCAAATCCCTCCTTGGGTGTGTCCATTGATCATGGTATTGGATGCAGCATTCTTTTCGCCAACCTCCATGATCTGTCCATCCTTGGTTCCCACCAAGATTTTACCCTGGATCATAAAACCAATAACAAAACAGCAGTCTACATATGCAGAACAGGTGGATGACTGGATAAGGATCTGACCTGCCAATCTGGAGACCTGGGTCTGAATCCCACTCATGTGACAAGACATCTACACCGCCTCAGTCCACCCAGCTGCAAATGGGTACTGGCCTTGGCTAGGGAAGTAGCCTGGCGTCCCGTCCAGGGGGAGTCAGGAGTCATGTCTCCTTGACGCTATGGAATCTGGAGATAAACACCAGCACCAACGGGCCTCAGGACCCGGAGAGGACTGACTAGTCTACATATGACCGGTCGATGTAACAGAGCCTGAAGAGTTTTGGGGTTCAGTGCCTTGCTGAGGGACACTTGTGACACCTGGGAATCAAACCCTCGCTTCAGTGACTAAGCTGTTAAACACAATTTCAAAAAAGTGCAAGAAATCAAAAATACAACCACAAAACAGGAAATCCACTTATTTTAGATGGTGATATCGTCATCAGCACCAATAACTCCGCCCCCGACGATCCGTGTCTCTCAGAACTTTACAGCACGATTATTGACCAAGAAGAAGACTGTTGTCCTACCTTCCCTCTGCAGACAGACCGGACATTCTCCACCGACTGACCCGTCTCCAGCTGAAAGGCTCTGCAGCGCTTCATCTCCTGGTCCCAAAGCTTCACGGCCCCACCCTCTTTGGTCCTGCACAAACACATGTTCAGCTGTAGGTCCATAAACAGGCGTTCTGAGACCGCGGGTCGCCTGCATACTCACGGCCGATCCTTCCCTCCGGTAACGATGAGTCCGTCCCTCAGCGTGGTGTACATGGTGAAGACTGGCCCGCTATGCGCCTTTGTCACCAGCCGCACCAGGATGTGCTCCCTCCAAACATACACGTCTCCGTTTATCGCGCCAGTAAACGTCAAGTTGTTCTGACAGCGGAAAAATGTTTTAAATCTAAACGGCTTCATCAGTGATAACATCATTAGTAGGTCTGGGACGACTAACGACAAGCACTCGTCAACTAGTCGACTAAACTTGACAGTGAATGAATGAAGCCAATTTTGGATCTTCACGGTGAAACTCAAGTGTGACATTTATTTTAACGAATATAAGCACAAAATCACAAGTACAAAAAACAGCATTAGCATGAAGACGACACCTGCATGGGTTTACTGTGTGTCAACGACCTGTTTAATTCCATTGCCTGAGTGAGGGGGCGTGGCAGCACTGTTCTCTTTAAAGGTTCAATCAACTTAATAAATGGCTTTCAACTAGTCGGATGTTATCTAGTCATAGACAGTGATTACAACTAGTCGTCCCATCCCTAATCAGAAGCCACAGTCACAAAGGGGCGTGGCCAGTATGTTGTACGTCTTACTGCGCCAAACGCCACGGACAGCATGGTCTGCATGCGCCCTTCCTCCACCGAGCCAATCACGCCTTTCTTGTAGACCAGTGACCCGCCCACCAGCGTCCAGAACTTGATGTGCTTGATTCCCACAGACACAAACTGGGTGTCAGAGTCTGGTCTGAACTCCACCACAAAGATTCGCTCAGCATGACCTCCTTTACTGGTCACCTTGGTACCTAGAGGAGAGGTTAAAGGTCAACGTAGAATCCACTTTGTACACCGACAAGCATCACAACTCTGAATGTGCACGTGGGGGTTTTAACACTCCTCAGAGTTGAACCAGAGGCCACAGCACTCAGGGTCAGCCTGCTCGGTGCTGCCTCCTACTGGAAAAATTGGCCACATTTTAATGCCACATGAAACCTTCACAACACATACAATTAAAATTAACATGAAAATAAACATTTGAGGAGCGTAAAATAAAATTAATGTGAAAAACCACATCAGACGGATGAAACGATGTCAGAACGCATTCCACGTGAAATACTTTGAAATACCTCACTCACACCCACTGGGCAGGCAGGAAATGACATCATCTCTGTTAACAATGACAGCGCCCTCTGCTGCTCAGTGGGTTTGAGGCAGGTGGCTGAGCAGTACGTTAACAACACTTTAACTCTTTAGTTCAAACCTTCAGCATCTCACATTTTACTCTACGGTTTGAGGCGTTTGAGGAACCTCTGTACCTTCCTGCCATCTCCACACTGTGATGGTGTGTTCAGGGTCCACGCCCACTGACAGCAGCAGCTTTCCAGTGGCGCTGAAATTCACGTAGCCGACACCTTTAGCATGTGAACAGCGAAGGATGGAAAGTGTCTGTTTGGTCACAGCGTCCCACACGTGGATTGACGGTGCAAGGCCTGCAAGAAGAGGATCCATGGCAAATAAAAGAAGTGGGAAACTGTGGTGGGAGGAGCCATGAAGGGCAAACACATTATAATGAAGCAGCCCTGTCTACTGGATAATCAATAATTCAGGTTTTGCATTAATCACTTAATCATGTAATCGGTGGCTCAGCTAATTATCTATTAATTTTTAATGAGCTGAATGAGTGATTTGGTTTGTAACTAATCACATGACATCAGCACCACTTAATGTTGGATCATTTAACAGGTCACACTGAGGTCATTTTAATAATCCTCGATCAGAACACTTCTGGATCATATGTAAGGGCCCCTCCACACATAGCCCGATTGAAGCCGACTAGCACATGAAGGAGGAATTGCATGCCATTCGTGAAAAATTGGAGCCACCTCAAACGCCTCGTACACCTGTCGCCACAACCATATGTGCACACCAGTGGCCGGAGGACAGAGAGCGCCCTGTGAGAGCCCGTTCGTCCCCTCCCTCGGCAGGTCTCGGCCAAATTCCAGGTATCACACATGAACATCCAATACCACTCGCAGAGCACTGAGGAAATGTGGTGGCAATTGGGCAGTCAGGATGAAAATAGTGAGCAGGCGACCACTTTCGAGCCGGCTGTGGAATTTGTCTAAGTGCCCCCACTAACCCTAACCCTAACACCACAAGGCTAAAAACAGCTTCTTTCCTAGAGCCTTTACAGAACTGAACAGACACGCCCAAGTTCCAGTCAGAACAACTGCATTATTCTAATTAGAAGAAAGGGGGGGGTGTGCAATATCTGTTTTAAACTATTTTAACATTTTATGTATATTTATTCAATGTTGGATGGATTTTTTTAAGCTATTTAACGGTTTTATTAAAGTTGGGTATTTTAAATGTCAACTGATGTTTTAGAGGGATGTGTGCAATATGGGACGAAGACAATATGGGACATGTGCAATATGAGACAAATGTCTAACTGGAATGGTGGAATTTAGAGGTTTCTGAGCTTGCACCCCCCATCTCCTGATGTTCTTAATATTTACTGAAGTATGTGGCGTGCGTGTTTATTGCGTGTTTTCTGTGTTATGTGATTCATTATTTTATTTATTTGTTATGTAACTGTGTATGCAGTTATTGTAGTAATTATTTCTATACCCGGCTGGACATAATAAGACATAATGAGAGCGCACTGCTTCATTCACGTCTGTGACCATGGGTCATGTACAGAGGCACACAGGGATCATACTTGTCTTGTCCGCTTGATAAGTGGGATTCAATATCGGAAATTGCGGTGTTTTATCTGGTGTGCATTTTTGTTTTTTTCTCCACAGAAGCAGCGCAATGTGGTGCAACACCTTCCAGCTGCTCGCACTGTGTTCATGCATACACGTGCACAAAACAGTCATAGTGGGATCGTGCACGCTTGCCCGACCGTGCGTCCCTCCCGACGTCGCCTCAAACTTTTCGTGATTCACTCATTCGGGTTGTTTTGCTGTGATTTGCCCTGATTCCTACTTATTGGTGCCATGTGTGAAGGGGCCCTAAGGACGGATTCAGTGGATTTGAATGTTTTCACAGTGTTCACAACACACACACACACACACACATATATATATATATATATATATATATATATATATATATATATATATATATATATATATATATATATATATACCCCAAAAAATGTACACCTCAGATAAAATCAGACCTAATTGGTTTTACAGTGGATCAAATAAGTATTTGATCCACTGTCGAGTTTGTAAGTTTTCCCACCTACAAAGAATGTTGAGGTCTGTAATTTGTATTGTAGGTTCACTTCAACTGTGAGAGACAGAATCTAAAAACAAATCAGAAAAATTACATTGCTTGATTTTTAAATAATTAATTTGCATTTTATTGCATGAAATAAGTATTTGATCACCTACCAACCAGCAAGAATTCTGTCTCTCACAGACCTGTTAATTTTTCTTTAAGAAGCCCTCTTATTCTGCACTCTTTACCTGTATTAATTGCACCTGTTTGAACTTGTTACCTGTATAAAAGACACCTGTTCACACACTCAATCAATCACACCTCAACCTGTCCACCATAGCCAAGACCAAAGAGCTGTCTGAGGACACCAGGGACAAAACTGTAGACCTGCACAAGGCTGGGATGGACTACAGGACAACAGGCAAGCAGCTTGGTAGAAGACAACAACTGTTATGATTATTTATTAGAAAGTGGAAGAAACACAAGATGACTGTCAATCTCCCTCAGTCTGGGATTCCATGCAAGATCTCACTTTGTGGGGTAAGGATGATTCTGAGAAAGCTCAGAACTACACAGGAGGACCTGGTCAATGACCTGAAGAGAGCCGGGACCACAGTCACAAAGATTACATTAGTAACACATGATGCTGTCATGGTTTAAAATCCTGCAGGGCAGCAAGGTCCCCCTGCTCAAGCCAGCACATGTCCAGGCCCGTTTGAAGTTCACCAGTGACCATCTGGATGATCCAGAGGAGGCATGGGAGAAGGTCATGTGGTCAGATGAGACCAGAATAGAGCTTTTTGGAATCAACTCCACTTACCATGTTTAGAGGATGAGAACAACCCCAAGAAAACCATCCCAACCGTGAAGCATGGGGGTGGAAACATCATACTCTGGGGGTGCTCTTCTGCAAAGGGGACAGGACGACTGCACCGTATTGAAGGGAGGATGGATGGGGTCATGTATTGCGAGATTTTGGCAAACAACCTCCTTCCATCAGTAAGAGCATTGAAGATGGGTCATGGCTGGGTCTTCAGCATGACAATGAACCCAAACACACAGCCAGGGCAACTAAGGAGGGGCTCCATAAGAAGCATTTCAAGGTCCTGGAGTGGCCTGGCCAGTCTCCAGACCTGAACTCAATAGAAAATCTTTGGAGGGAGCTGAAACTTCAAACCTGAAAGATCTAGAGATCTGTATGGAGGAGTGGACCAAAATCCCTGCTGCAGTGTGTGAAAACCTGGTCAAGAACTACAGGAAACGTCTGAACTCTGGAACTGCAAACAAAGGCTACTGTACCAAATATTAAGGTCTGTTTTTCTGTTGGATCAAATGCTTATTTCATGCAATAAAATGCAAATTACTTATTTAAAAATCATACAATGTGATTTTCTGATTTTTTTTTTTAGATTGTCTCTCACAGCTGAAGTGAACCTACGATAAAAATTACAGACCTCAACATTCTTTGTAGGTGGAAAAAAAATGTGCAAAATTGACAGTGGCTCAAATACTTATTTGCCTCACTGTATGTACTCTATCCAGTTTCCCCAAAATCTTTTAAATCTGTCCCCCTCCAGTCTCAAAGAGAATGTTTGCTTTTCCATCACATATATATTGTGTATTTCCACCTTTGGTGCCTCATTCTTCATCCATTTTCTGGTAATTGCTTTTTTTTTTGCTTGCAATCAGCATTATACTGTAAATATGTTTGTCACCATATCTTGTAAATTCATGTCTGGTTTCCCCACTTAAAGTACCTCAAGTGAATGTGGAAGGTCTACCTTTAGTACTTTATAACTTCTTTAGTTCCTGCCAGTCGTTTCCAGTGGAAGGACGTCCCTGGAACACGTGGAAATGATCTGCTTTATCAGCTCCACATAATCTCCAACACCTGGTTTTTAAAGAATCTTATGATGTTCCTCCAGCCGTGTTCTCTCCATGTTAAGGAGCAAGTTGTTCTTTCTTCCCACTCCTCACCTGATCTGACCGTATTTGCCCCCCTCTCCCACTCGTTTTAATACACACTGTGTCATTTCCCTTTAAATCCTCCACTCCCTTATAGAGTTTTGAAGAGAGCTTTTTCTCCAGTTTGATTCATATGCTAAAGTAAACATCTTGATGAGTCCCCCCCCATGGTTCCCCTGATTGTTTGTTTTAAATAGTGCCTTAATTGCAAATACCTGTATTGGTCCTGATTTGTTAGACTATATGAGTGTTTTATCTCTTGAGAACTTTTAATGTCCTTTTTTCTTAAGAGCTCCCAAAATACTGAAGGACACCTAACCTAGTTTTAAAATTCTTATTGATTCTATTTGGAATAAATTCAGAATCATATCCAATCCATTTTAATAATCTACTTTGCGTTCAAAAGTCATTTTTCACAATTTTTCCAACCAAATCTTCAGTGATGTATCCAGCCATGGATTTGTTCCTTCTCTAATGTGTTTTCTCAAGTTGATGTCCCTGATTAAAGCCCATATAGGAACTCCTTCTGGTGTGCTGACCTCAACTTCTTTCCATCTTGCTGAGTAGGAAGGATTGTATATATTCAACAGTAGTTTTAGTTGTGTTGCTTGATAAGAGCTCTTCAGGCAGGGAAGTGCCGGCCCTCCTTTATTTGTAGGTAACTGCAGCATTCTGTACCTTACCCTCGCTCTCTGCCAGATGTATCGAGAAGTAATTTTATCCCATTCCCTGAATTCGTTCTCTGTTGCTTCCACTGGTAGACTCTGGAACAGGTACAAAAGCCTCGGCAGCACGTTGATTTTTATCACCTTCACTCTTTGTATAATACTCATATATGCTATCAGATTTTATTCTGTTGATCAACGGATCATAGTTAATAGATTTTAGTTGTCCTAAATCTTGAGGTAGGTTAACTCCAAAATATTTTATTGAACTTAAGTCCCAGTTGATCTTGTACTCGTCCCTAATCGCTTGGCTTGGTCTGTAGTTGAATGTAATAACCTGAGTTTTTGTATATTTATTCTATAGCCTGATAGACGGCCGTAGTCTCTCAGGGTTGTCATAAGTGCTGGAAGGGAAGTGTTTGGGCTCGATAAGTATACTAATACATCGTCTGCAAAAAGAGCTATTTTATGTTCCCCTCCCCCCATATTTATACCTATTATATTTTCATTTTGTTTTATCCAGTTGCTCAAGGGTTCCAAGAAAATTGGAAAAAGAAGAGGACTCGCTGACGACAACCTCGTTCTAATGTGATAGATTTTGAGAGACTCCCGTTGATCTGGATCCTAGCTGTCGGTTTATCATACAGGGCCTGTATGACCTTAACAAACATGTTGTGGAAATTAAACTGCTCCAACACTCTGTATAAGAAAGCCCACCCGACAGAGTCAAATGCTTTTTCAGCATCTATTCCCACCATTACCATCTCATGCTGATTTTTGGTTACATGTTGCATTATGTGTAGGGTGTGCCTAATATTGTCCTGTCCCGTCTGATCCAAGTGAACTATTTCTGGCAGAATTATTTCTAAAAGTCTTGATTGAGGATGCTAATAGGTCTTTAGGTGGAGCTTTCCAGCTCATCCTTCCTCTCCTTCAGAGTTACAGATATATTGGCTTCTCTCCATGAATGAGGAATTTCTCCCCCCTTCAACACCCAGTTAAATGCCTTCTGAAGCAGTGGCATTAATATTACCTTAAGTGATCTGAACCATTCTGCCGTGAACCCGGCGGCACCCGGGGACTTGTTGGCTGTAAGATTTGAGATTGCTCTATTTATTTCTGCATCAGTCACTTCAGCTGTCAAAGCCTCATTGTGTTCTTCTGTTACTCTTAGTAAATTTAAGTTTTCTAAAAATGTATCCATTTGGGTTTTATTACAAGTATCCGGTTCAGCATGTCGGTTTTTAGAATAAACTTCAAAGCACTTTTGAATTTCACCTGTTTTGTCCACTAGTGTTCTTGTGTGTGTGTCCAACCTGGTCTCATGGCAAGTCATGATTCAGCAGCATGAAATGTACATTCATCTATTGGGTTGTGATATTGTGATGAAAAGCGCCTCATTTTCGTCACGGCAACACAAATTCAGTCTCATTCATTCCGTGATGGCTGCACGAAATTATAGTGAAGCGGGGGGGTCAGGGTGGTTACAGTTAGGGTTGGGGGTAGGACTAGGGTTAGTAATAGTGACTTTAAAAAAGCCCCGTCATAAAAATTTGACTCATTTCGCTGTGGGAGGATGACAAAAACAAAAACAAAAACGTGAGACTGGGCTGGTGTGTCTCTCATTTTGTAAATATTGTTTTTTTGCCTGCTGTTTTATTTCCTGGTTTATGTGCCCTTCCAGTTTGTCTTTTTGTTCAGTTTCAAACTTTTTTAGGTCAGATTTTAATGTGTCAAGTAAGACTTTTTAAAAATGATGCAGAACAATTCCTGGAAATAAGAGTGGACAGGATCAAAATCCAGCGGGTCTTTATTCCAGTGAGGCTTTGGGATGGAATTATTTCAGGCTATTTTGAGACAGATCAAAAAAAGGTGCAGAGTTTTAGAAATAGGTGGGTTTGTCTTAAGAGAGCACAAGCTTGTTTATTTACTGCTTTTTGATAAATAAACCTTTTAGCCTCAGACAGAATGATTCAACTAAGTGAGAAGCTGCCGGAGTTTTTGACACATCACATGGAAGGACTGAGGAGAACAATTCTGTGAGACTGTCATGACTGTTACTGCCATCAGTCGACCTGCTGTCATCGAGCTGCCTCAGAGACTTCCTGTTCTCCAAAGGAAGAAGAAGTAACGGACAAACCATAGTTCTCTGGGACAGCTCAACGACCGCAGGCAAACAGAGGTGACGGTGTCCCACGAGAAACGAGGACACCAGACAGACAAAGGAGCAGAGCCTTCTGGGTTCTACCGGCCCTGTGAGTCTGGGTGCAGCAGGTTCACAGGCCGGTCCTGGATTTAAACACCACATGGGGGAGGGAGGGGGCAGGCGGGAGACTTTATGACACAATAAAGACCACAGTGACAGTTTGCACAGGACGTGCACTGAGTTTAAACTGATAATCAGAGGTGGGACAAAGTCACCATCAAGTCACTCTCAAGTCTGAAGTCATAATGACCACCAACTGTTTGCATGCTGACTTGGGACTTGCTGATTGATGACTTGATGGTGACTTTGTCCCACCTCTGCTGATTCTAGATTATTAATCACGACATAATCTGCTGCTGGCTTGTTATTTATTTTTGCACTCTGTCATGGTTAAACATAAACAATGACTCAGCACGAGTGTGAACATGACGCGTGTGAAACAGATTAAAGAAGATGAGCGTCTTACCTGGCAGCTCAGTGGTGTCACCTGGTGGTGAGGTGAGGATGTGACGATGACGAAGCAGTGGAAAAGAAAAAAGTGCAGCGGAAGAAAAAAAAGCAGCTGGTTCATGCATGGAAGTGATGCATTAAAATACAATTCAAAGCTGGGATTTTAGGACACTCAGTGCTCTGTGTTCTGCAGAGGTGCAAAGTTATTACCCCAGAATGAATTCAGTGTGAGGAGCTTATTTATCGTACCAGCTATAACATACTTTGAAACCAAAAGGCAGCCAAATTAATGCTAACCCTGCACTTTTCACCACTGCTTCTGTGACTGCAGCCGAAAACTAAACAGTCCAACATTTATCCGTTAGCAGTGACGCTGTGTCTGTGCAGGCTGTCCCCGGAAGTGGTCACATCCCACCGTATCACACAGGGCTTCAAATGAGACTGTGCTGCCCTATTGGCACAGGTTTTACACCGGATGTCCTTCCTGACACAACTCCACATTACATGGAGAAATGTGGCAGCTGGTGGGGTTTGAACAGGGAACCTTCCACACTGAGACCAAGCGCACTAACCACTTGGCCACTACCAAAAGATCCTTTGTAAGTTCTTTTGGTTCCTCCCTTTTCACTCGGGGTCACCATCTTCAGATTTGAGGTGGATCTGTATGTTATTTGGCAGACGTTTTACACCAGATGCCCTTACTGACAATAGAGAATGGGTATGGGGAGTGGAACTGGGCACCAAGAACCTTCTGCTTTGTAAGAAGGTGAATTGACCATGTGGCCGCCCTTTAAGTCCATCCATCCATTTTCTATACCCGCTTACTCCAATCAGCAGTCACATGGGGACCAGCAGCCACAAGGCGCGAGGCGGAGCTAACCCTGGACAATTTAACGTTGCCAGTCCACTGAACCTGCGTGTCTTTGGGTGTGGGAGGAAGCCAGAGTGCCCGCAGGGAACCCACGCAGACACGGGGAGAACATGCAAACTCCACACAGAAAGGACACAGGTGGGAAGTGAACTCATGACCTTCTCGCTGTGAGGAAACAGTGCTAAGTGCTATGTTTTGTTGTACAATTATTTATAATTCTTCCTACATGTTTTTTTTATTTTTATTTCTTACATTAAATAAAGTGGTTTCGGAGCCGCGGCAGAACTTTCTCACGTCTGTTAAAAAAGCAGTCGTTCAGTGTTTTTGGCCTCGTTTGTTTGTTTGTCAGCAGATCATCTTACAGTCGGCTTATTTTACATCATTAAGCAGATTCACATCCAGGATCATTCATAATAAATATTTCGTTTTGGCTCACGTTGATTTTAGCGTCATTTCTGCTTTGGTCGAACAGCGCCCCCACCTGTCCACCCCCTCAGACAGACAGACGCTCGGAGCTCGTCCTATCTCTGATACAGCTGCTTCGTGGTATTGTCTTTTATTGGTTTTATTATATTATTGTCCTTATTTTGCCTGATCATCTTTTGTTTTTATTGTTAAAAATTTTATTTTAAAAGAAGCTAAATGAATAAGTTATTTTTCTTCTTCTTAATATTACAGACTTTGTTTTCTGCTTAACATAATCTTTGTCTAATGATTTGCTGATTTGAAAAAACTTACAAAAATTTATATATATATATATATATATATATATATATATATATATATATATATATATATAAACAAATAGAAAAAAGATCAAGTACGAGTAGACTAAATATTAAAGTGCTGTAAAATGACAAAAGTACAAATATACAGAATAACATTTTTTAAAACAGTGGTTTAGGCAGTGTTTGATATTTTAAAATGGTTTGTGTGACTGTAAGGTCATGTTGGCGTGCGTGCGTGACGTGGCGTGGCGTGGCTCACCGATCTGCCCCGAGGCGATGACGTTCTGATATTTGGGGTGTTGATTGACAGTCAGACAGAGGACGTCATCTGTGTGCTCCAGGTAGAAACTCTGAGTCCCTGTGAGGAGACACAGGAAGTGATGTCGCTGCTGTCAGAAACATCAGGATGACCTCACAAACAGGGAGGGGCCAAAATAATATCACAGCATTATTTCCATATTGATATTTACATAAATCCAATCATGCAAAGAGTTTGATGAGCATTCTGATAACGACGGAATCAGGAAACTAAAAGATTTATTCATGGGTCAAACGTCTGTCTTTGACTGTGCGACACAAACACATCCAGAGGACTTAAAACAGTGAATATGTCCTTTGGGGAAATACAATCTACGTTTAATCTGGATTAAAAAAAACACTACTTTAAATATTTTCAAGTGAGAACTTTTGTGAACACACCAGTGACTTCAAAACATAAATGAATGTCCTGGAATGAAGATTTGACACAAACTATAAGTGAACAAGAGGGTAAAAAGCATGTGTTAAAGCTCAGACAGTGTCTGTAGACAGACGTCCGAGAGTC
Organism: Thalassophryne amazonica; assembly: GCF_902500255.1. Taxonomy (NCBI): domain Eukaryota; kingdom Metazoa; phylum Chordata; class Actinopteri; order Batrachoidiformes; family Batrachoididae; genus Thalassophryne; species Thalassophryne amazonica. The sequence goes on along the minus strand of NC_047117.1, from coordinate 61,664 downwards.
ATCCAGTTTAAACGGCTGTACATATGTTACACCCGTGCAATTAAATAAATACAATAAAAACATAGCAGACACATGTACAAAGTGTGACTCCAGAGGAACATTCACACATCGTATGTGGGAATGCAGGCAAATAAAAACATTTAGGGAGGAGGTAAAGAACACATTTCTAAACAAATTACGTTTGACCCAAAATTATTTCTGACGGTTCTAAACCCAGAGCAGCAAAACTGCAAAAAAGTGCATAGATGTGGAAAAGCATCAGGAGACCCAGCGCCACCTTGTGGCTAAAGCGAATGTTACGCAGCTTACCACTTGAAAGAATAACGTATATCCATAAATCCAAGCAACAATTCTTTGAGAAGATCTGGAGACCTTTTATCTATATTATAATAGCCAAGTGGCCTCTGTGTGTGTGTGTGTGTGTGTGTGTGTGTGTGTGTGTGTGTGTGTGTGTGTGTGTGTGTGTGTGTGTGTGTGTGTGTGTGTGTGTGTGTGTGTGTGTGTTGTGTGTGTGTGAGCGTGTGCGTGGGTTCAATCACACAAAAACCGGGGAGAGCTGACATTTGCTGTTTGGAATGTTTATGTATTTTTGGTCAAGGATGAACGCTGCGAAAATGGAACGTTGACAGGACAAATATTTTTGGAGAAATTAGTGATTTTAGCTAAACAGTAAACAATGGATGTTGTGCTGCAATGCACCATGGGAGTTTGGGGTTTTAAATGTTGTTATTGTGGTTCATGGTAGTTTAACAGGGTTGTTAGTGTTATTGATTTACTGTGATTTTGTAGTTTGTAGGCTTAGTCACTTTAGTTAAGTGTTATGTTGCAATTACCATGAGTGAGTTCAGTGTCATGTTGAGTGAAACATGTATTGTGTTTGATTTCCACTCTGTTTGTGTCTCAAATTAAAAGCACCTGCATGCGTAAAGACAAACAGCTGTGCGTGCGTGTGTGTGTGTGTGTGTGTGTGTGTGTGTGTGTGTGTGTGTGTGTGTGTGTGTGCGCAACTTTGATCAGGGACAAACAGAGCACAGCTGACTTTTGCTGTTTGGTGTGTTTGTGTGTTTAATCATTAGTGATCGATCTCTGCTCCCCTCCACAGCATGTCTTTTTCCTGGTTCTCTCCCTCAGCCCCAACCAGTCCCAGCAGAAGACTGCCCCTCCCTGAGCCTGGTTCTGCTGGAGGTTTCTTCCTGTTAAAAGGGAGTTTTTCCTTCCCACTGTAGCCAAGTGCTTGCTCACAGGGGGTCGTTTTGACCGTTGGGGTTTTACATAATTATTGTATGGCCTTGCCTTACAATATAAAGCGCCTTGGGGCAACTGTTTGTTGTGATTTGGCGCTATATAAAAAAATTGATTGATTGATTGATTGATTGATTATGTATTTTGGGTCAAGGATGAACGGCACCTAAATGGAACACTGATAGGACTTATACGTAGTGCTGGAGAAGCTACAAATATTAGCCAACATTGCTAATTAGATTTTTGACTCGCACGCCTTTCCAGCAGGGGGCAATAAATCATCTTTATGTTAAAAGCGTGATTATAAGTGTATATAATTGTAAACACATTAAAAATGCATGGATGACACAAGAAAGTGAAAACACTTATTTCCACTGTGGTCCATTTAAGAATCAAATGACAAAATATAAGTAATAATAAAATAATAACAACAACAACAACAACAGTGTGTATATGATAATCAATCAATCAAAAACAAAAACAAAAACATTAAGACAGTAAATTAACATTAAAAATGTACATAATTATCAGGAAATAAAAGTGTTGAGTTCCTCTTCTAAAAACTGCTGAGGTCTAAGGTTCTAAAAATATTCTGGACTCACATCATTCAAATTCATTACAGAGACTTTGCTTAATTTATTACCACCCTTGAAAAATATCAGTGACTTATTTTATCAACAAAACCCAGTCTAGGGCCCGTGGATCCCCACAGACAACACGCCAGTTAATTTGATGAGGGATGCGGACTGACAGATGAATGTACACCCTGCAGTTCCATGGTTTAAGTAAAGATATGTCCCCACACTTTTTCTGGGATCAGATTCTAGCCTTCTAGGCCAAGCTGAAAAACTGAATTACCTTAGTTGGTTAGTTGATTACTTTATTTTATTTTTATTTCCTCATTTTTCATTTACTTTATTCTTTTTGCTTTGTGTGTTTTTGATGTTCTTCTTTGAATATAAATACCATATATTTATATATATTTTACTGTGAAAGTGCAGGATGTGTGAGTGACGTCAGTGCAAAAACATCTGATCTTTGTCCGCGTTTGTTCCTTTATTATTCTGCTATAGCTTTAAAGGATGATGTAAACTGACTCTCAGTCACTTTTTGCACCACCTGCTGGTTCCACTCTTCCCCACATTTTTTGTTCTTTTTGCTGAAGCAATGAAAGTAAAATTCTAATAAACTGCCATGAACAATAATAAATGTCGATCTGTGTAAATTACAGACAAGATGCACACAGTTACAAAAGACAAATTAATAAAGAACATAAGGACCAGATGACAACCAACAGGAGAAATGATGATGTTGTAAAACTTATGAAACAAAAAATATTTTACCTTTGTTTTAAGAACAGATTTGACATCTGACTGAAGTTGATGAGCTAATTTATCTCAAAAGTTCACTAAGTGTCCTCATCCCAACTTTTTTTGGGATGTGTTTCAGGCCTTAAATGCAGGAACAGATGACATGAAGCCATGAAATGAAGCTGACCAGAAAAACAACATCAAATATTTTGGGTTCAAAGGCAACGTAAGAATCACTGCTGTTTTACTTCTTCATTTATTTTGGCATGTTCCGTCTCGTCCCAACCCCATCTGGGGTCTTATGGCAGAACTAATTAAAAATCATTCTTTCAGTTCAAGATTTCATCCTCATTTTTCTCTGATTATTAGAATTTTATTTTGAAACTCTGAGATGCTTTTATTTTGTCTGTTTGATTGGTTTTGATAAGGTGAACTGACCGGCAGACAGGTTCTGAAGTACGGCGGCGGTGCCGGTGTGGAAGACGATGTCGGTGCCATCGTTGAGGTAATGCAGGTTGTTACGACAGTCGAAGCCTCTGAAGCCAAACACATGTTCTAGCTGCAGTTCCTGTAAAATCAGACGTAGAAATGTTTGGTCACGTAGACGTGATGTGTCAGCAGACCCACAGACAGGATGGCACTGTCATGACATCACTGACCTCCACCGCTTTGTTCTTCTTGGCCACACTGTCCCTCAGCAGTTTGTCAGGCTGCGGTGCTGCTCGGCTCACCGGAGGCCTGAACGCAGAAAACACAACATTTTACCACAAACTGGTGAGGATCAGGATGGAGCAGCCAACATTAGCACTTCGCACTGCGATGAATCAGCATTAGCACAGCGCACTGCACAGGAAGATGAGCCAACATTAGCACAGCGCATTGTGCACCATGACGAGCTAACTTTAGCACAGAGCACTGTGCATCGTAACTACCCTGGTTCTCAAGACCAGGCACCTAAGTGGCTCTACTCTACTCTTTTCTACTCTCCTATTTTACTCTTCCTTTTTAGATATTTAGATATACCTTAGTATACTAGCATAGTTCCACCTTAGAATTGGAATATAATACATAAGGTATACCTTACTGAATTTTCATGTATTGTCAGGTTAAATTAATAGACGTGAATCGTCAGGGTAAGATAACAGACATGCACCGTCAGGTTAATCTAACAAACGTGTACCTTCAGGTTATGCTAACAGACGTGAAACCTCAGGTTATGCTAACAGACATGAACCATCAGGTTAACCTAACAGACATGTATCGTCAGGTTACGCTAACAGACGTGAACCGTCTGGTTAAGCTAACAAACGTGTACCTTCAGGTTATGCTAACAGACATGAAACCTCAGGTTGAGCTTTCAGTGGTGCACCATCAGGTTAAGCTAACAGATGTGCACCATCAGGTTAGGCTAACACATGTGAACCATCAGGTTAAGCTAACAGACGTGTATCGTCAGGTTAAATTAACAGGTGTGAAACATCAGGTTAAGCTAACAGATGTGCACCATCAGGTTAGGCTAACACACGTGAACCATCAGGTTAAGCTAACAGACGTGTATCGTCAGGTTAAATTAACAGGTGTGAAACATCAGGTTAAGCTAACAGATGTGCACCATCAGGTTAAGCTAACACACGTGAACCGTCAGGTTAAGATGCATGAAGTGTCAAGTTACCGCTCATCCACAGGAAGCTCTTTGTGCTGCAGGTGAGGTTTGGTTCCTGACATCTTCCGGATGCTGGCAGAGTAGATCTTGGTAATGTAGTCGACTGCCTTCTCCCGAGCTACATCGCTGTCGTACCCTGGGAGGCAGAAAAAAAAGAAGACGGTGCATTTCAGTTTTCTTAACATGATCCCAGAATGACCAGCTGATGTTAACATTAATGACTTCACAAAGTTGTCCACGGTGGACAGCGTCACCTCCGTCCTCCTCCATGTCATTATCAGACTCTTCGCTGTCCACGGCTTTACTGTCTTTGTGGCTCAGTGGCTCTCTGGTCCAGATCATCAGCGCCGTGTCAGCCCCGCCCACTGACAGCAGCATGTCGTCCTCGTTGGACCAGCGGACGTTGGTCACGTTAGTGCTGTGGCCCACATACTTCTTAAACTTGGCAAACTGGCCCTGAGATCAGAACCGGTTCAGATGAAAATTACAAACACAAGGGAATTGAAAGACCAAACCTGTTTATTTACACGATTAAAATGCCAAACTAGATCAGCTCAAAGATAAACATGATAATATTTAACAGCCAAAAGCTGGCAAACGTCAGTGTTTCCAATGCTAACGTGCTAATGCTAGCATGTTCCAATCAAAACATTATGTCCCAAATAGGACCAATCGTACACAAGCTTGGCATACTAAATGTTTGGACTACTGACACTTTAAAATCTGTTTGAGAAGACCAAACCTGTAGAAAGTTACCATGTTAACTTCAACATGAGTCTGTTAAAATGTGCTAAGTTTAAAGCTAACAGCTAATAGCATGAAAACATAATCAGAGGTTTTACAATGTTAGCAAGCAGAAAAGCTAATGTTAGCAAACTACACCAGACCTAGGCTTGAGAAAAGAATCTGACAAACAGGGCTTTAAATTAATCTGGATAAGGAGAAGTAGATTTGTCAATGCTACTGCAAAAGAATAACAACAGCAACAAAAAACACTGGCCAAACATCCATCGCTTCCACCAATCAGCCACCAGGTGGCAGACAAGGGATTTTACATGTAGTGGTTAACAAGATGAGAGCATTAATTGTCTTGGAGTTATATGTGTTAAAGTCAGGTCAGATGGACTCATTCACTCTTTTATTCAAACATTACATTTTAGAGGCCTAGGAACATCCAGTGGTGGGCACAGTTCTACTAATCTGCTAACTGCTAATTAGTGAAGCAATTTTTTGTTGGCGGATTAGCTTTTCAGCTAATTTTGAAAACCAACAGCGGACCACTTAGCTTCCGCTAAATTTAGTACCACTAACTTTCAGTCCACTAACTTTTTTTTTTCTTTTTTTTTTGCTGGCAGAGTGAATAAAGCTTAACAGTCAAAATCATACATTTTAGTACCTACCTGTTGCGTGTTTTGCAATAGTCAGATGGCTGTGAGTTCAGTCCTCCCTCAGCAGAAGAGAGCGGAGTGAGCTAGCTGCTGTTGCTCCAGAGGAAATTAAAAAAAAAGTATTTTACTTTCAACATGCAAAAAGACAGACAGTGTGGAGGAGACATGAAACGCAACGCACTTTTCACTCATGGTTTTACTCATAAACAACTAATTCCGGACAGTTTATCGATATTAATGGTACCGCTGTCATTTTTACAGAGGGAAATATCACACATCCGACAAATCTTTTAAAGGCGTGCACTAAAGTCTGAAGGTTCGAGCTTTTCACAGACACATGTGCCAAAAGGCATTAGGGGTAATTCAAAAGTCTCTTTTGATCAATTTACACCCCCCCGGTCAAACTGCCATCTATTGGTTGGGAGTGGCTCATATTTGGAATGAATTACACTTCCCAAGCAGAATTTTCAGTTTTGCAAATGCCTTTTTTTAACGAATGAAAAAATGACACATTAACAAATATACATTTATTTGTAAAACCCAACACACACATTACAGTAACTTGTGTGTTGGTTTTTACAAATAAATCAACCAACCAACCAGTGAAGGAGACTAATTTTTCCCATATTGCCTTTCGGCAAGTGTGTCTGTTAAAGCTCAAACCTTCAGAATTTAGCACATTCCTTTAAAAGATATGTTATATGTGTGATATTTTCTCTTTGTAAAAATGACAGAGTTACTGTTAATATTGATAAACTGTCCAGAATTAGTTGTTTACGAGTAAAACCATGAGTGAAAAGAGTGTTGTGCTTCATGTCTCCTCCACACCGTCTATCTTTTTGCATGTTAAAAGTAAATGACATCCCCCCCCACCCCCTTGCTCACAGCCGTCATACTACATAAGACAGAAGCTCTGGCTCGTTGTTTGTTTTTTGAGTTTGTGATCAATTTTGATTTTACTCAGAAGCCTCAGTGGTGCTTAAACTTGAAATCGGCTTATCAGTAGCCGACAAAAAGGTAGCAGTAAGCTGTAACTTCTGCAAACATTTTTTTGGCGGTTTATCGGTTTAGTGTGATAAAAGTAAACTTTTCAGTTAGCAGATTAGCAGTTATTGAAGCTAAATTTTTGGTTAGCTGTGCCCACCACTGGGAACATTGCTCTACAGCGGGCCAGAAAACTGGCCTTTCTGTGGGCATCCAAAGTCTACGGCTTCAGGAATTTGAATGTGAGGAGATGTTAAATGTTGCCAATCCAACATCAAGGACACAAGAACTAAACCGCCTGAGCGTCTCTGACCCTGGATGGGAAGCGGAAGAGTTTCAGGAACCCAAAGTCATCTCCCGTGGCAATAAGTCTGCGATCTTTGGTGAGGGCGGCGGTGTTGACAAAGCTAAGCGTTGACCAGATTCCCTCACAGGTTGGGCCAAGAACTGATGTCCAGGTTGTCCACTCCAGCTTCTCCAACTGAACACACAAACACAAATGAACTCCAGAGAAACGTAAACAAATAAATGGTTTGCGAGCGGCTCTAACCTCCGGCACACTGATGTCTTGTTTACGTCCTCGTGGTGCTTCAAAGAACAGATGTTCTTTGGCTCCCGTGTTGACCTGCAGCAGTTTACCTGACAAGGGAAAGACCACCAACATGAAACCAGGAACCAGTATTAAAGCCTGAGCCTGTATGCCTGGCGTGCCCAACCAGTCGATCCTGATAGACTGCTCGATCGCGGGCTGAGTTCCAGTCAATCACATGAAAAAAAATCTGTCACTGGACTCAAGAGGATTTAGTGCTGCTGTAACAGACTGATGCAGCAGGTGGCAGCAATGCACCAATAAGGATGCCGGCTGCTGTTAAATGCCAGAAAGAAGAAGAAGAGCTCTTCTTCTATGGTCAAGGATAAGAAACGAAAAATTATCATTTTCATCCTGGATTATTTTTTTCATTCATTCAAATGGCAAATCCATCTGTCTTATCTGCAATGTAAATGTGGCTTTACTGAAGAAAGGGAATTTGGAGCGGCATTTCAGATGATTCAAGAAATACGATGCTAACTTCTAATGCTAACCCGGCTAAATCCCCTCTGCTCGCCAGAAAAGTCCAGGAATTGAAAAGACGGTGAGCAGCACAACGGTCCATAAATATGAAGAGTGATGAATGTGGTGAACAAGATTGCAGTGTTCTGTTCAGGCCAGGAGTCTGAGGAGGCATTTATTCTGTTCAGAGCTGGAGGAGACACACATCTGCTGCACACAGATGTTAGGCGGATCAGCAGAGGGAAATTTCTGCAACGTTCAAACCATCCTGAATATGCACAGCTTTTGGATTTGAAAGAAAGTTTACATGTGCTATCAAGCAGGTTGCAACAGTGAGACCTGCAGAACTTTGCACACATGGACACAGAACTTAAGCACACAGACACAGAGTGGGCGGAGCCTGAGAGTGCACATTATGATGATCATGTGCATTATTCCATCCATTTTGGAATAAGGCTGTAAGATAATACAGTGAATAGCATTGTGAAGACTTTCTGACTGGTCTGTGTGCATTAAGGTGTGTGCAGTTTGTAGAAATCAGACCTCTGGAGTCCCAGTCAATGTGGGTGATGTAGCTGTTCCCTCCTTTACAGATTCCCACTCTCTTACTGGTCAGGACGTTGTAAATATCCACAAAGGAGTCATGGGAAGCAACAGCAAGGTACTTTCCAGTGTCTGAAACACACACAGCAGCACAACATTACACCTTGCTAAGGTACCGTTCAGGCACGTTTGACACCTATGCAGTGACGTTGTGGCACCCTGTGAAAATCTGATGTCAGAGATGAGCTCCTTCCGGTGGTGGAAGGTCACCATGTCCTCCAGCGTGTCAGCATTGACGACCAGGAAGCTGCCATCATTCAGGCCGACCGCCAAAGCCTTACCGTCGGGAGAGAACGAGCAGCAGCGACCCCCTGGTGATGAATCGATACCAACCAATCACAATATGAATATGATCGACCAAACTCAACATCACTCACTATCAACCAAACTCAACATCACTCATTATCAACCAAACTCAACATCACTCACTATCAACCAAACTCAACATCACTCATTATCAACCTAACAGAACATCACTCATTATCAACCTAACAGAACATCACTCACTATCAACCTAACAGAACATCACTCACTATCAACCAAACCCAACATCACTCATTATCAACCAAACTCAACATCACTCATTATCAACCAAACCCAACATCACTCACTATCAACCAAACTCAACATCACTCACTATCAACCAAACTCAACATCACTCACTATCAACCAAACTCAACATCACTCATTATCAACGTAACAGAACATCACTCACTATCAACCAAACCCAACATCACTCACTATCAACCTAACAGAACATCACTCACTATCAACCAAACCCAACATCACTCACTATCAACCTAACAGAACATCACTCACTATCAACCTAACTCAACATCACTCACTATCAACCAAACTCAACATCACTCACTATCAACCTAACAGAACATCACTCACTATCAACCTAACCCAACATCACTCACTATCAACCAAACTCAACATCACTCACTATCTACAAAACAGAACATCACTCACTATCAACCAAACTCAACATCACTCACTATCAACCAAACAGAACATCACTCACTATCAACCAAACTCAACATCACTCACTATCAACCTAACCCAACATCACTCACTATCAACCTAACCCAACATCACTCACTATCAACCTAACAGAACCAAACTCAACATCACTCATTATCAACCAAACTCAACATCACTCATTATCAACCTAACAGAACATCATTCACTATCAACCAAACCCAACATCACTCACTATCAACCAAACTCAACATCACTCACTATCAACCTAACTCAACATCGCTCATTATCAACCAAACAGAACATCACTCACTATCAACCTAACCCAACATCACTCATTATCAACCTAACAGAACATCGCTCACTATCAACCAAACCCAACATCACTCATTATCAACCAAACTCAACATCACTCATTATCAACCAAACAGAACATCACTCATTATCAACCAAACCCAACATCACTCATTATCAACCAAACTCAACATCACTCATTATCAACCAAACTCAACATCACTCACTATCAACCAAACAGAACATCACTCATTATCAACCAAACTCAACATCACTCATTATCAACCAAACAGAACATCACTCATTATCAACCAAACTCAACATCACTCACTATCAACCAAACAGAACATCACTCACTATCAACCAAACTCAACATCACTCACTATCAACCTAACCCAACATCACTCACTATCAACCTAACCCAACATCACTCACTATCAACCTAACAGAACCAAACTCAACATCACTCATTATCAACCAAACTCAACATCACTCATTATCAACCTAACAGAACATCATTCACTATCAACCAAACCCAACATCACTCACTATCAACCAAACTCAACATCACTCACTATCAACCTAACTCAACATCGCTCATTATCAACCAAACAGAACATCACTCACTATCAACCTAACCCAACATCACTCATTATCAACCTAACAGAACATCGCTCACTATCAACCAAACCCAACATCACTCATTATCAACCAAACTCAACATCACTCATTATCAACCAAACAGAACATCACTCATTATCAACCAAACCCAACATCACTCATTATCAACCAAACTCAACATCACTCATTATCAACCAAACTCAACATCACTCACTATCAACCAAACAGAACATCACTCATTATCAACCAAACTCAACATCACTCATTATCAACCAAACAGAACATCACTCATTATCAACCAAACTCAACATCACTCATTATCAACCAAACTCAACATCACTCACTATCAACCAAACTCAACATCACTCACTATCAACCAAACCCAACATCACTCATTATCAACCAAACAGAACATCACTCATTATCAACCAAACTCAACATCACTCACTATCAACCAAACCCAACATCACTCATTATCAACCAAACTCAACATCACTCATTATCAACCAAACTCAACATCACTCACTATCAACCAAACCCAACATCACTCATTATCAACCAAACCCAACATCACTCATTATCAACCAAACTCAACATCACTCACTATCAACCAAACCCAACATCACTCATTATCAACCAAACTCAACATCACTCACTATCAACCAAACCCAACATCACTCATTATCAACCAAACTCAACATCACTCACTATCAACCAAACTCAACATCACTCATTATCAACCAAACTCAACATCACTCACTATCAACCAAACTCAACATCACTCACTATCAACCTAACCCAACATCACTCACTATCAACCTAACAGAACATCACTCACTATCAACCTAACCCAACATCACTCACTATCAACCTAACCCAACATCACTCACTATCAACCTAACAGAACATCACTCACTATCAACCAAACAGAACCAAACTCAACATCACTCATTATCAACCAAACTCAACATCACTCATTATCAACCTAACAGAACTTCACTCACTATCAACCAAACCCAACATCACTCACTATCAACCAAACTCAACATCACTCATTATCAACCTAACAGAACATCACTCACTATCAACCAAACCCAACATCACTCACTATCAACCTAACTCAACATCACTCATTATCAACCTAACAGAACATCACTCACTATCAACCAAACCCAACATCACTCACTATCAACCAAACCCAACATCACTATCAACCAAACTCAACATCACTCATTATCAACCTAACAGAACATCACTCATTATCAACCTAACAGAACATCACTCACTATCAACCAAACCCAACATCACTCACTATCAACCAAACCCAACATCACTATCAACCAAACTCAACATCACTCATTATCAACCTAACAGAACATCACTCACTATCAACCAAACCCAACATCACTCACTATCAACCTAACTCAACATCACTCACTATCAACCTAACAGAACATCACTCACTATCAACCAAACTCAACATCACTCACTATCAACCTAACCCAACATCACTCACTATGAACCTAACCCAACATCACTCACTATCAACCTAACAGAACATCACTCACTATCAACCAAACAGAACCAAACTCAACATCACTCATTATCAACCTAACAGAACATCACTCACTATCAACCAAACCCAACATCACTCACTATCAACCTAACTCAACATCACTCACTATCAACCTAACAGAACATCACTCACTATCAACCTAACACAACATCACTCACTATCAACCTAACTCAACATCACTCACTATCAACCTAACAGAACATCACTCACTATCAACCAAACCCAACATCACTCACTATCAACCAAACTCAACATCACTCACTATCAACCTAACAGAACATCACTCACTATCAACCAAACCCAACATCACTCACTATCAACCAAACTCAACATCACTCACTATCAACCTAACAGAACATCACTCACTATCAACCAAACCCAACATCACTATCAACCAAACTCAACATCACTCACTATCAACCTAACAGAACATCACTCACTATCAACCTAACCCAACATCACTCACTATCAACCAAACAGAACATCACTCACTATCAACCAAACCCAACATCACTCACTATCAACCAAACTCAACATCACTCACTATCAACCTAACCCAACATCACTCACTATCAACCTAACCCAACATCACTCACTATCAACCTAACAGAACATCACTCACTATCAACCAAACAGAACCAAACTCAACATCACTCATTATCAACCTAACAGAACATCACTCACTATCAACCAAACTCAACATCACTCATTATCAACCTAACAGAACATCACTCACTATCAACCTAACAGAACATCACTCACTATCAACCAAACCCAACATTACTCACTATCAACCTAACTCAACATCTCTCATTATCAACCTAACAGAACATCACTCACTATCAACCAAACCCAACATCACTCACTATCAACCAAACCCAACATCACTATCAACCAAACTCAACATCACTCATTATCAACCTAACAGAACATCACTCACTATCAACCAAACCCAACATCACTCACTATCAACCAAACTCAACATCACTCACTATCAACCTAACAGAACATCACTCACTATCAACCAAACCCAACATCACTCACTATCAACCAAACTCAACATCACTCACTATCAACCTAACAGAACATCACTCACTATCAACCAAACCCAACATCACTCACTATCAACCTAACAGAACATCACTCACTATCAACCTAACCCAACATCACTCACTATCAACCAAACTCAACATCACTCATTATCAACCAAACTCAACATCACTCACTATCAACCAAACAGAACATCACTCACTATCAACCAAACTCAACATCACTCACTATCAACCAAACTCAACATCACTCACTATCAACCAAACAGAACATCACTCACTATCAACCAAACCCAACATCACTCACTATCAACCAAACTCAACATCACTCACTATCAACCTAACAGAACATCACTCACTATCAACCAAACAGAACCAAACTCAACATCACTCATTATCAACCTAACAGAACATCACTCACTATCAACCAAACTCAACATCACTCACTATCAACCAAACAGAACATCACTCACTATCAACCAAACCCAACATCACTCACTATCAACCAAACCCAACATCACTCACTATCAACCAAACTCAACATCACTCACTATCAACCTAACAGAACATCACTCACTATCAACCAAACTCAACATCACTCATTATCAACCTAACAGAACATCACTCACTATCAACCAAACCCAACATCACTCACTATCAACCTAACTCAACATCACTCACTATCAACCTAACAGAACATCACTCACTATCAACCTAACCCAACATCACTCACTATCAACCAAACTCAACATCACTCACTATCAACCTAACAGAACATCACTCACTATCAACCAAACCCAACATCACTCACTATCAACCAAACTCAACATCACTCACTATCAACCTAACAGAACATCACTCACTATCAACCAAACCCAACATCACTCACTATCAACCTAACAGAACATCACTCACTATCAACCTAACCCAACATCACTCACTATCAACCAAACTCAACATCACTCATTATCAACCAAACTCAACATCACTCACTATCAACCAAACAGAACATCACTCACTATCAACCAAACTCAACATCACTCACTATCAACCAAACTCAACATCACTCACTATCAACCAAACAGAACATCACTCACTATCAACCAAACCCAACATCACTCACTATCAACCAAACTCAACATCACTCACTATCAACCTAACAGAACATCACTCACTATCAACCAAACAGAACCAAACTCAACATCACTCATTATCAACCTAACAGAACATCACTCACTATCAACCAAACTCAACATCACTCACTATCAACCAAACAGAACATCACTCACTATCAACCAAACCCAACATCACTCACTATCAACCAAACCCAACATCACTCACTATCAACCAAACTCAACATCACTCACTATCAACCTAACAGAACATCACTCACTATCAACCAAACTCAACATCACTCATTATCAACCTAACAGAACATCACTCACTATCAACCAAACCCAACATCACTCACTATCAACCTAACCCAACATCACTCACTATCAACCTAACTCAACATCACTCACTATCAACCAAACCCAACATCACTCATTATCAACCAAACTCAACATCACTCATTATCAACCAAACTCAACATCACTCACTATCAACCAAACCCAACATCACTCATTATCAACCAAACCCAACATCACTCATTATCAACCAAACTCAACATCACTCACTATCAACCAAACCCAACATCACTCATTATCAACCAAACTCAACATCACTCACTATCAACCAAACCCAACATCACTCATTATCAACCAAACTCAACATCACTCACTATCAACCAAACTCAACATCACTCATTATCAACCAAACTCAACATCACTCACTATCAACCAAACTCAACAGGCTTTTAAGGTGGCAGTAATTAAACCATTACTTAAAAAGCCATCACTTGACCCAGCTATCTTAGCTAATTATAGGCCAATCTCCAACCTTCCTTTTCTCTCAAAAATTCTTGAAAGGGTAGTTGTAAAACAGCTAACTGATCATCTGCAGAGGAATGGTCTATTTGAAGAGTTTCAGTCAGGTTTTAGAATTCATCATAGTACAGAAACAGCATTAGTGAAGGTTACAAATGATCTTCTTATGGCCTTGGACAGTGGACTCATCTCTGTGCTTGTTCTGTTAGACCTCAGTGCTGCTTTTGATACTGTTGACCATAAAATTTTATTACAGAGATTAGAGCATGTCATAGGTATTAAAGGCACTGCGCTGCGGTGGTTTGAATCATATTTGTCTAATAGATTACAATTTGTTCATGTAAATGGGGAATCTTCTTCACAGACTAAAGTTAATTATGGAGTTCCACAAGGTTCTGTGCTATATATGCTTCCCTTAGGCAGTATTATTAGACGGTATTGCTTAAATTTTCATTGTTACGCAGATGATACCCAGCTTTATCTATCCATGAAGCCAGAGGACACACACCAATTAGCTAAACTGCAGGATTGTCTTACAGACATAAAGACATGGATGACCTCTAATTTCCTGCTTTTAAACTCAGATAAAACTGAAGTTATTGTACTTGGCCCCACAAATCTTAGAAACATGGTGTCTAACCAGATCCTTACTCTGGATGGCATTACCCTGACCTCTAGTAATACTGTGAGAAATCTTGGAGTCATTTTTGATCAGGATATGTCATTCAAAGCGCATATTAAACAAATATGTAGGACTGCTTTTTTGCATTTACGCAATATCTCTAAAATCAGAAAGGTCTTGTCTCAGAGTGATGCTGAAAAACTAATTCATGCATTTATTTCCTCTAGGCTGGACTATTGTAATTCATTATTATCAGGTTGTCCTAAAAGTTCCCTAAAAAGCCTTCAGTTAATTCAAAATGCTGCAGCTAGAGTACTGACGGGGACTAGAAGGAGAGAGCATATCTCACCCATATTGGCCTCTCTTCATTGGCTTCCTGTTAATTCTAGAATAGAATTTAAAATTCTTCTTCTTACTTATAAGGTTTTGAATAATCAGGTCCCATCTTATCTTAGGGACCTCGTAGTACCATATCACCCCAATAGAGCGCTTCGCTCTCAGACTGCAGGCTTACTTGTAGTTCCTAGGGTTTGTAAGAGTAGAATGGGAGGCAGAGCCTTCAGCTTTCAGGCTCCTCTCCTGTGGAACCAGCTCCCAATTCAGATCAGGGAGACAGACACCCTCTCTACTTTTAAGATTAGGCTTAAAACTTTCCTTTTTGCTAAAGCTTATAGTTAGGGCTGGATCAGGTGACCCTGAACCATCCCTTAGTTATGCTGCTATAGACGTAGACTGCTGGGGGGTTCCCATGATGCACTGTTTCTTTCTCTTTTTGCTCTGTATGCACCACTCTGCATTTAATCATTAGTGATCGATCTCTGCTCCCCTCCACAGCATGTCTTTTTCCTGGTTCTCTCCCTCAGCCCCAACCAGTCCCAGCAGAAGACTGCCCCTCCCTGAGCCTGGTTCTGCTGGAGGTTTCTTCCTGTTAAAAGGGAGTTTTTCCTTCCCACTGTAGCCAAGTGCTTGCTCACAGGGGGTCGTTTTGACCGTTGGGGTTTTACATAATTATTGTATGGCCTTGCCTTACAATATAAAGCGCCTTGGGGCAACTGTTTGTTGTGATTTGGCGCTATATAAAAAAAAATTGATTGATTGATTGATTGATCAACCAAACCCAACATCACTCACTATCAACCAAACTCAACATCACTCACTATCAACCAAACTCAACATCACTCACTATCAACCAAACTCAACATCACTCACTATCAACCAAACAGAACATCACTCACTATCAACCAAACTCAACATCACTCACTATCAACCAAACTCAACATCACTCACTATCAACCAAACAGAACATCACTCACTATCAACCAAACTCAACATCACTCACTATCAACCAAACAGAACATCACTCACTATCAACCAAACTCAACATCACTCACTATCAACCAAACTCAACATCACTCACTATCAACCAAACCCAACATCACTCACTATCAACCAAACCCAACATCACTCACTATCAACCAAACTCAACATCACTCACTATCAACCAAACTCAACATCACTCACTATCAACCAAACTCAACATCACTCACTATCAACCAAACCCAACATCACTCACTATCAACCAAACCCAACATCACTCACTATCAACCAAACCCAACATCACTCACTATCAACCCATCACGGTCACTGTATCATGGTTTTATTATCGGATAAATAGGTTTTAATAAAGCTCAAAGAATCATCCTTGAACAGTCATTCAAATGTAAAACAAACATCAAGTATTAGATAAATGTTTAATAATTACTATATAGTTTCAAATAACTGTTTTAAGATAGACTTAAGTCTGAAAACATTTTAAACTGGAGTACATGAGGGCAAAAGTTCTTAAATTGGTATTAAAGCTAAATGAACCATTTTAAACTGTTGTTTCTGGTTTTTAACTGAACTGGTTTTATTTCCTGTCGTCTCTTCACCTTTCTTCAGTTTCCGCACGGCGACCATGCGGTGATTGGCTGACAGCTCCCAGATCCTCAGAGTTCTGTCGTCACTGACGGTGGCGCAGACAGGAAGCAGAGGGTGAGCTGCCAATCCCCAGATCTCGCCCTCCATGTGACCCTGAACACATCACATGCTCAGCTTTAAAAAGTCTCACAGGCTCTGCAACACATCACAACTATTCAGTGAATGTCTATCAAATGAATGGTGGTGCTTTCAAGGAAAGAAACTCCGTCCCCGCTGCCACACGGTGCTCACAGCACCGGTGTTTAGGCGCCATGATATCCAGAAAATGATCAGTTTGTCCCAGAGAGCAATGAAATCAAAGCCTCTGTGAGGATCAGCAGAGGCTGAACAGGAAAGCTGCTGATATTTGCGCTGGCATTCAGTGTGGCGTAACGACACACTCGACCAGATGGAGCGTCAAGTAGCTGCACCCGAGTTCTGTCTGGAGCCGAGTCCTGTCAAGAATCGTATCCACAAGTAGCTTTCCTGCTCAGATCCATGAAATGGCCCTTTACTTTCCAGGGAGTAATGAATCCTGTTTCCATAGCAACGACTGTGAGCCCGAACTCCGAAGGATGCCTCAGCTGTTTCACCACCTTTACACTCCTACACACACCTGTGTGTACCTGTGCCACATGTCTCTATTTCCCTACTGGCCAGAGTGAGATTGGTAACGAGATAAAGAGATGATCAGCAAAAAGTTGAAATCTATCAGCTCAGATGTCAACAAATCATGACACCATGAACATGTGTCATCGTGATCAGATCCTGACCTGGACCAGGAGTGTCATCGGGCCACTTTTGTCAATCTCCAGGATTTCTCCATTTTTGGTTCCCAGCAGGATGTGTCCATGTCCCAGAGTGATGGCTCTAATGGACGGATTGTCCTCCAGCAGCAGTCCTGGCAGAGGACAATGAAGACCACATGGTCACAAATACTCAACTCGACAGACGCATGTCTATACGCTGAGTCATCAATAAGCTCTCGATCAGTGACGTCGCTGAGCTGATCACACGAGGGTTAAGGCACCTTGACACTTGCACAGATTTGATGCTCGTGCCAATGCGCCCCGCTTTGTCCCGCTGGATGCCACGTTATATAAAATAATCATTTTGTAGCCGATGACACATTTGGTCTCAGAACTTGGCTGATAAGACCAAGAGCACCATGGAGGTGATTATTTTTTTTAATTGATGCTTTTGAGTCACGATGACACAAAAATAATACTTTTTTTCTGAATAATTGAGGTAGAAATCCAGAGAGACAAGCGATGCGGATGCTGCCGAGCAGCTCCGACACACCTGAGACATGACGTGCAGCGCGTCCCCAAACACACCCCAAACCTGATCTGAGCATTCAGACCGAAGCAGATTTGTAAAAATTAGATTTGAATTGAATTTAAACCCACGAATGAGGCTTAAAAGAGTTTTGAAAAATCTTTTTTTTCAGATTCCAATCGGATTTGCACATGAATCTGTTTTTTACTGAGTTTGGAGTCTGAGCAGACACAGAAAACAGTCCAGTAGGAGGCGTGCATGAGTTTGAACAGGTTTCCGTGGCTCCGCCTCTTTTGGATGGTGTGTCCTCAGGTGACCTGGAATTGACCCTTTCTGTCACTTCACCTGTTTGCACTCGGAGGAGGAGGAACCACAGACACACGTCACCATCTGTCAAGAAGTCTTTGACAGAGAGACACGCCCCTTTGCTGTGCCGGTCTCTGATTGGACACGGAGACTTTAAAACCACATTTATCTCAAGACGTAATTTTGTCAGACGAATGACAGAACGAGTGTGAAATCACACCAGACTTTTGAACTTTTATCCTCTTTGTGTTTTTGAGCATCTGCAGAGCATCAGGACGTCCTTCAAACACTTTAACCAGCGAGCTGCTCTTTAGATCAAATCCCCAAACCTTACCTTTGGATGCCGGTGAGAGCGCAGCCCTCTTGATGGCATACGTTTTGAGACATCGCTCAAACATGTCATCCCAGAGCGCCACCACGCCGTCCTTTCCTCCAGTCACAAAGCCCTGGACAGTGAACGCAACACAGGAAGCAGAAAACACAGAGACACCTTTAGCCCAGCTGACAAATCTGCCTCAAACCCAGACTGAGACAACAGTCTCAACCCTCAGCTGGTGTTCAGCTGGGTTCTGCCTGGTGCCAGATGGGTCCTAACGTGGGACAGGAACTCAGCGTTGGTGGATCTGAACCCATAGCCTCCTTACTGTAAGACAGCTACTTGAACCTCTGGACCTCAGGAGACCTGAACCATGTTCTCACTCACTCTGGGAGAATTTACCGGATTGTGTTTGTCCAAAGTCAGACCCCCCTGCAGACCCTGGACAGGTGGTACCTTGTCCAGAGAGCACATGGCGAACACGGGGCCATCGTGAGCCTTGATGGTCTTGATAAGCGACGTGTCTCTCCAGATGTAAACGTCTCCATTGGTGGCACCGGAGAAGACCAGGTCCTCTGAGCGCCCGTAACTCACTGACATCATGGTCTCCTGCTTGCCCAAGTTTCCAAAAATCCCTCGTCTAAATGTGAGGCCACCACCTACAGGCACACAGTGGTCAGAGGTTCAGGGTTTGTTGTTGCTACAGAGTAGACAGACAGACGCGGCCATTTCCAAAATTGTTTTGGCGCCTCCTGGCGAAGCTCAACATTGGCTACAGTTTGACAGAAGGCACATGGGAGATCTGAGATTGTTGTTTTATTTATGAAGGTACACAGTAAAACAAAGTCTGACTGAAATGCGTCCATGCAGGTTTGAAGTTCTCACATTTGGTCTTCCATGGACGAGGCGGCGTTAATGACTCCAGGGACCGCCCACTTCATATTTCAATCAGCTCTCAATTTTTTTATTCTGTCTATTCAGGAAGGGGGGGGGGGGGGGCGTTAGAGGTGTATTGTGGGGGCCCAGAACCAAAACCAACCTGAGTGCTGCCAAAACTTGATGTGCTTCACGCCCACAGTCACCATCTTGTCGATCCGGAAAGGATTACTCTTCACCACAAAGATTTTGTCTTTGTGGCCCCTGCAGGAATTCATGAACCCACAAAAACAGATCAAATTCTAATACATCAGAGGACAAAGAGGAAACAACAGTGTGGATTAGAACGAGAACAGCAAAGGGCTGAGTACCGTGCCTTGGCCAGTCTCTCTCCTTTCTTCCAGTCCCAAACAACGATGGAGTGACATTCATCGATGCCCACTGAAACCAGACTTTTCCCATCCACTGAGACAAAAACAGACAGCAACACGGGGATTACAGGTGAAGAGTCCAGATTAACAGACAGCAACGCAGGGATTACAGGCGAAGGGTTTGGATTAGCAGACAGAGACACAAGATTACAGGTGAAGAGTTTGGATTAGCAGACAGAGACACAAGATTACAGGTGAAGAGTTTGGATTAGCAGACAGAGACACAAGATTACAGGTGAAGAGTTTGGATTAGCAGACAGAAGCAGGATTACAGGTGAAGAGTTTGGATTAGCAGACAGAGACACAAGATTACAGGTGAAGAGTTTGAATTAGCAGACAGAGAAGCAGGATTACAGGTGAAGAGTTCAGATTAAGCCACGGTGACGCAAGATTACAGGTGAAGAGTTTAGATTAAGACAGAGTGACGCAAGATTACAGGTGAAGTGTTTGGATTACCAGACAGAGACACAAGATTACAGGTGAAGAGTTTGGATTACCAGACAGAGACACAAGATTACAGGTGAAGAGTTCAGATTAGCAGACAGAGAAGCAGGATTACAGGTGAAGAGTTTGGATTAGCAGACAGAGACACAAGATTACAGGTGAAGAGTTTGGATTAGCAGACAGAGACACAAGATTACAGGTGAAGAGTTTGGATTATCAGACAGAGAAGCAGGATTACAGGTGAAGAGTTTGGATTAGCAGACAGAGACACAAGATTACAGGTGAAGAGTTTGGATTAGCAGACAGAGAAGCAGGATTACAGGTGAAGAGTTTGGATTAGCAGACAGAGACACAAGATTACAGGTGAAGAGTTTGGATTACCAGACAGAGATGGGAGGTTACAGGTGAAGAGTTCAGATTAGCAGACAGAGACACAAGATTACAGGTGAAGAGTTCAGATTAAGCCAAAGTGATGCAAGATTACAGGTGAAGTGTTTGGATTACCAGACAGAGACACAAGATTACAGGTGAAGTGTTTGGATTACCAGACAGAGACACAAGATTATAGGTGAAGAGTTTGGATTACCAGACAGAGATGGGAGATTACAGGTGAAGAGTTCAGATTAGCAGACAGAGACACAAGATTACAGGTGAAGAGTTCAGATTAAGCCAGAGTGATGCAAGATTACAGGTGAAGTGTTTGGATTACCAGACAGAGACACAAGATTACAGGTGAAGAGATACTTCTGGGTCGCAACAAATATGGCATCTTGAGATCTGTGCTCTCCGACGGTTTCAGAAATTAACCCTGATAACTCCTGAGATAAGTCAAAAGTAAGTGTTTTGTAAACGTGATGATGAACAGGGTTAGCACAAGAAGTGGTAAAAATGTGGCCGCGACAGTAAATACTGATGAAGGCATGCTACAAAGCGATGCTAGCCAAAGTAGTTCCCCAACTAGCAGGACGAATGAGGACGAAGACACCAGCCTGCGTGGCATATTGAACGAACTGCGGGACTTCAGGCGAGATAATAAACACCAACTCACAGAGATTAAACAAGAACTACACAAGACGAACGACAGGCTGGTGGAAGCTGAGACATGAATTGACGAAGCGGAAACAGCATTACAAGCAGTGCCAATGCTACTAAAACGGCTCTCACAGTGCCAGGCTGACATGGAGGCTAAACTGATCGATCAAGAAGGACATGCTCGCAGAGACAACATTCGAATATACGGCATACCAGAAGGCGCAGAGGGGAACAATATCCCCTCTTTCCTGTAAAAC
The DNA here is from genome assembly GCF_902500255.1 of Thalassophryne amazonica. Taxonomy (NCBI): domain Eukaryota; kingdom Metazoa; phylum Chordata; class Actinopteri; order Batrachoidiformes; family Batrachoididae; genus Thalassophryne; species Thalassophryne amazonica. Next base: position 39,450 of record NC_047117.1, on the reverse strand, counting down.
CTATTGAAAGAGTCACTGGGATTTCCACCAGACACAGAGCTCAAAATTGAGAGAACACGCAGGGCTCCTGGGGCCTACTGACCCACAGGTAAAACCCCGGTCTATCATTGTAAAGCTCGCGAGTTACAGAGTGAAAGAAGAGGTGATCCGGAGAGCCTGGCAAAAAAGAGAGGTTTTCTACAACAACACCCGCTTCTACATAGACCGTGACTATCCATCTGCAGTCCTCAAGAGACATATGGAATATGCAGAAGCAAATAAAGTACTCAAGGAAAGGAAAATTAAATTCCAGACCCCCTACCCAGCACGACTCAGAGTTTTTTATAATGATGGCACCCGCCTGTATCAGAATGCAGCAGAGGCGACAGAGGACATGGCTTCACGCGGTTTTCCGGTGACCATCATCCCAGCCCCAACCAATATGGATCAACAAGAGACCCAACTCTTATCTAGAATAGAATTTAAAATTCTTCTTCTTACTTATAAGGTTTTGAATAATCAGGTCCCATCTTATCTTAGGGACCTCATAGTACCATATCACCCCAATAGAGCGCTTCGCTCTCAGACTGCAGGCTTACTTGTAGTTCCTAGGGTTTGTAAGAGTAGAATGGGAGGCAGAGCCTTCAGCTTTCAGGCTCCTCTCCTGTGGAACCAGCTCCCAATTCAGATCAGGGAGACAGACACCCTCTCTACTTTTAAGATTAGGCTTAAAACTTTCCTTTTTGCTAAAGCTTATAGTTAGGGCTGGATCAGGTGACCCTGAACCATCCCTTAGTTATGCTGCTATAGACGTAGACTGCTGGGGGGTTCCCATGATGCACTGAGTGTTTCTTTCTCTTTTTGCTCTGTATGCACCACTCTGCATTTAATCATTAGTGATTGATCTCTGCTCCCCTCCACAGCATGTCTTTTTCCTGGTTCTCTCCCTCAGCCCCAACCAGTCCCAGCAGAAGACTGCCCCTCCCTGAGCCTGGTTCTGCTGGAGGTTTCTTCCTGTTAAAAGGGAGTTTTTCCTTCCCACTGTTGCCAAGTGCTTGCTCACAGGGGGTCGTTTTGACCGTTGGGGTTTTTCTGTAATTATTGTATGGCTTTACCTTACAATATAAAGCGCCTTGGGGCAACTGTTTGTTGTGATTTGGCGCTATATAAATAAAATTGATTGACTGATTGATTATCTACATGGCAAGTGGCAGTGTGCCGTCGGGTTGGAGTCAGGAATACCATTGCTACCACACCGCAAAAGAAAAAAGCCCCTCACACGCAGTACAAAGAGAAACTCCAGGAGTTCAGACGTGATCCTCCTCCAGAGTGAGGGACATCAAACATCTTATCAAGTAAAAGATACAGATAAGTCTGCCGCAGTTCACATCTTATTTCATTAGATTTATGGACCAGATGGTCTAATTTTATTTTGGACTTAAAGACTCTTATAGACTAGGCTGAATTTAGTTGCCTGGATGCCTGAAGCCTCATATGGTTCATTCTGATTTCATTTAAAAACCTTCATTATTTACCTTAAAACTGTGTAAAATGGTCAGGACACAGAAATGCTTAAGCCATGACTGTAGAAGTTAAGCAGTCATCTCAAAGGGCCCTACTCTTAACGAAGAGCTGGACATCCCTTTATGCGGGGTTTAACATCTCGACCCCCTCAGAGGCTAATGCAGAAAGAGCCTCAACATTGGAAGAAAGAAACTCTAAAGAATGTAAAGACATTTTGCTAAGTTTTGTGTTACTGTTCCTACTGATGTTCATCTCTCGCTGTTCACAAGAGTTTCTGGGATGTATGAGGTTAGAGAATCTATTCATGATGTAGGGGAAACCCAACCACACGCAATACAAATAGAACATTATGGCTAATCAAAATATTAAAATTGTTTCATTCAATATAAATGGGGTACTGAACCCAATTAAGAGAAGCAAGATATTGAGTAAAATGAAAAAGGAGAATGCACATATTGTGTTTTTGCAAGAAACTCACCTCAATTCTGTAGAACATGAAAAGCTGAAAAGAATGGGGTTTTCTCAAGTGTACTATTCATCCTATAGAGCAGGTCGTAAGAGAGGGGTAGCCATTTTACTATCTCATAGAGTTAAACTTGAAAAAAATCTCACAAGTAAATGACAAAGAGGGAAGATATTTATTAATCTCTGGCAAAATAGAAGGAGCTCAAATAACCCTTCTTAATGTTTATGCACCTCCTGGCAGTGACATAAGTTTCTATAGAAAAATCTTTGACCTAATGATGGAGGCAACGGGCATACTTATATGTGGGGGAGACTGGAATATACACCTCAATCCCAAACTGGATGGTTCCAAAGACTCTACCCAAACCCCCATACACAAGAAGATCAAGATCCTCATGGCAGAGCTGGGAGTAATCGATCTCTGGAGAGACTTCTACCCAACAACCCGAGACTACACACATTACTCCCATTAACATGCTGTCTACTCCAGAATAGATTACTTTTTCATTTTCAAAAAAGATCGCCATAGAATACATGACTGTGAGATAGGTAATATTGACTTGTCAGACCATGCACCCCTCTCCATGTCACTGCAAATAAATAACAACCCTGGAATCTTATTATGGAGGTTAAATACAAGTATTTTTAATAGTGAACAATTTAAAACAAAAATCAAAGAAGAAATCAAACACTATATGGAGGAAAACGATAATGGAGAAGTTGGCCCAGAAATAGTATGGGATGCACTAAAAGCGGTTCTCAGGGGGAAAATTATATATTTTTGCGCATACCAAAAGAAACAAAGGCAGTTAAGATTATCAGAATTAAATAAAGAACTAAAAGAACTCGAAATAAAACATATGAAGGGATCTAACCAAAACCTCACTTCAAAACTGAAAGAAGTTAGGAATGAAATTAACACCCAATATACACAAGAAATACAAAAAAAAAAAAAACATGATTTATACAAAACAAAAATATTATGAATCTGGCCCCAAATTTTCTAAGCTACTGGCAAGGAAACTGAAAAAACAACAGTCAGATAACACAATCTACAAAATTAGGGACCCACACTCTGAATTATTACTATATAAGCAAAACGAAATACAAATTGTTGTGTGGGCCGCTGAAGAGGAGGTACTGCTGGCCCACCACCACCAGAGGGCGCCCTGTCTGGAGTGCGGGCTCCAGGCACCAGAGGGCGCTGCCGCCTCACAGGAGCAGCCAGGGTGACAGCTGTCACTTATCGCCTATGACAGCTGTCACCAATCATATGATCAGCAGTGGTATATCAGCAAGATGACATCTCCACCTCTTTGCCGAGATATCGCTCTACCTAGGAGGTACAGTACTCAGCCGACTGTGTTGTCTTTTTGACATTAACACTTTGTTACTTTTGTGCGTTGAATAGCAGACATTCTTCCGACGAGCGGTGGAGGTGGTTTTCCCGCCATACGGGTTGCTGGGTGCAAACGCACCCACATTTAACTGTTTTTGTTCCTCGCCAGCAGTACCAGATCCGACACGCGGAGGCAGTGGCCACCTGGGAGTTCGGGACTTGGCGGCTCCAGTATTCCCGGGGTTCGGTGGCGGAGGAAATCGTGTGGTTCCAGTTCTGCTTTAGACAGACGTCTCTTATCTTCGAGCCTGCCCACGTGACACATTTTGTGAATTGACTTCTTTGTCTATTGTTGTAATCCGTTGTGTTTGTTGTGCTTATTCACAACAGTAAAGTGTTGTTATTTGACTTCCTCCATTGTCCATTCATTTGCGCCCCCTGTTGTGGGTCCGTGTTCCTACACTTTCCCAACAACAAATGGCATTTCAAAACTACTACAAACAATTATATACCCAACCAAAATTAGAAGAGGAACAGAGAATAGAGCAGTTTTTAACATCCCTTAACTTACCCATTCTATCAGAAGATCAAAACAGAAAATTAATAGCAAAAATAACAAAAGAAGAGCTGAACAGTGGGATTTCAAGGTTAAAAACAAACAAATCACCAGGGCCAGATGGGTACCCTGCTGAATGGTATAAGATCTTCAGAACCGAGTTAACACCAAACCTCCTTAGTATATTTAACACAGGTTTAAACAAGGGGAAAATCCCGCCAACCTGGAGAGAAGCTACAATCTCGGTCATTCCGAAGGAGGGAAAAGACAGATTAGATTGTGGATCACTTAGACCAATCTCTGTCCTGAATACTGACTACAAATTGTATACATCAATACTTGCCAAGAGAGTTGAAGAGGTTCTTCCTTACTTGATACAGACAGACCAAACGGGCTTTATTCCCCAAAGACAAACTCATGATAATATTAGATGCTCACTACATATTATAAACTATAAACAAGAACATAAGACTCAGGCCTTATTGGTAAGCCTTGATGCAGAGAAGGCCTTTGACACTGTGAGATGGAAATTTTTATATAAGACTCTCGAGAGATTCGGCTTTTATAAAGAATTTATTCAGGGAATCAGCAGTCTATACAGTAATCCATCTGCCCGCATCAAAATAAATGGTCATCTCTCAGACACAATTAAACTAGAGCAAGGCACTAGACAAGGTTGCGGACTGATACCACTCTTATTCGCACTGTATATAGAACTGCTCGCTCAATGGATTAGGCAAATTGACAATATTAGGTATTACCATAAATGGAGATGAACACAAAATTGCACTGTATGCGGACGACATCCTAATATACGTAAAAGACCCCGCTCACTCATTTCCTGAACTATTCAAGCTCCTAGATAGCTTTGGTAAATACGCGGGATATAAACTGAATGTTCAGAAAACCCAAATCCTAACACATAATTATATTCCATCCAAACAAATTAAGGACAAATTTAATCTGAACTGGGACAAAGACTCAATGAAACATCTAGGTGTACTGTTTCCAAAGAACATTACCACATTAGCAAAGACTAACTATGACCCACTCCTTACTAGAATAAAACTAGATATACAAAGATGGAACTCCAACCCCTTTATGAACCTTACTCAAAGGGTGGAGACCATAAAAATGAATATACTCCTGAGATTTCTTTTTCTATTCCAGGCCCTCCCAGTTGAAATAACCACAAAACAATTCTCTGAATGGGATAATAGATTTTCCAGATTCATTTGGCAGGAGAAAAAACCCAGGGTAAGGTTTAGAACACTGCAACTATTTAAAGAGAGAGGAGGAATGGCTGTACCAAATTTAAAGGATTATTTTTCTCATCCCAAATTAGACCATTGATAAATTTGTGTAATCAAGACTACCAGGCCAGGTGGAAAGACATTGAAATGTCACTCATTAAGGACCCCCAATGCAGGCAGTATTGGGTAATAAAGACCTGGGCAATTGCTTAAATAAACTGCAAAATCCATGGACAAAATTTCAAATTAAAATCTGGAACTCTGTTAAAGATACATATAAATTACACGACAAGTTAGGAATAATTAGATGGTGCGCCTACGACCCTGACTTCAAACACTTACAATCATGAGTACTTATATGTTATCTTACTAACTGGAACTTTAAAAAACATGAGACATGTCCTTTAACAGACAGCGACACAGGATTACAGGTGAAGAGATCGCTCTAAGGATTAGCGTGTGTATACCTGTATACTCCAAAGCACACACTCCTTGGTTGTGGTGGCCTTTTAGTAATGACAAACACGTCAGAGTCTGGATGTCCCAAACATGGATCGCTGGGTCTCGTCCAACCTGAACACAAACCATGTTATGATTTTGTTATGTTTGGCAATAAGACTGAGTGCTGTTTTTCTCCAGGTATACCTGTCCAGTGGCAACATAGTCTTTGAGCGGGTGGAGGGTGAGGCTGAGGATGTCGTCGTCGTGACCCAGGTAGAAGCGCTGGCTGTGCTGCAGTCGGTTGTAGACCACAGCAACGGTGGCTACGTGGAAGACCACTTCCCCCGCCTGAGTGTAGAACAAGTTGTTACGACAGTCGAAGCCACGATACCTGATCATCGGACAGAAGAAACAAGAAATACTTGAAGTGCGCCACCTGTTGATACTTTGTATTTACTACATCCATGAACTTGTGTGGGTAACATACCATATGTTAGCCACACAGGTGTGACGTTTTGGAAACATAAATTAGTAATGGCACAGGTCTTGGCCTCAACTTTATCTAAATTCTGGGTCTGTTAGTGAATCTTAGGGCTAGCGGCCGGCGACCACCTCAGTATTTTCTCTGTTTTCCTGTTGATTTAATGCTGATGAATTATACCTGAGGTGTAGTTTTTTTGGTTGACTGATTCTGCTCTTTTTGTCTCTGTCTGAGGTGCGGAGGGAAATGTATAGTCGTGGCGTCACAGTACAACGGGATACTGGACTGACCGAGAGATGCCACACCTGAAGCTGATGTTTCCTGTTTCTTCAGCTTTGTAAAACTTTGTAAAGTTGTAACTGGTAGAATGGCCTAAGCAGAGTGGTCACCCCTCTGAGTCTGGTCTGCTTGAGGTTTCTTCTTCAAATCATCAGAGGGAGTTTTTTCTTACCACTGGTTGGTTGGTAAGGTTCAACCTAACTTGTGTGAAGCGCCTTGAGGCAGCTTTGGTGTGGTTTTGATGATTACACCTAAAGTTTTATTGAAAGAAGATCATTTGTAAAGGGCCCCTTCACACATAGTATGAATAAGTACAAATCAGGGCGAATCACAGCGAAACAGCTCATATGAGTGAACCACGAAAACACTGAGTCAACGTTGGGAGGGGCAGGCGTGAATGATCTCACTGCAATGGTTCCATGCACACGCACAAGCATGCATAAAATTGTTGCAGCGGGAACACAGCGAGCAGCTGGAGCATGTGTAACCACATCGCACAGCTGCTGTGAAAAAAAAAATACATGCCACCCACAGGATTCGAATCTGCAATTTACAAAATCTCTGATTGCCAGCCAGAAACTTTACCACTGCGCTACCATCACTGTCCTATAAAAGGTGCATAAAATGCCTGAAATCAACAAGGCGATATATGTATTTAAAAAAAAACTAAAACCACACACCATAAAAACAACACCGCATTTTATTGAATCCCTCTGTAGATGACCCATGGTCACAGATGTACAGTCATGAAATGACATGAATGAAGCAGTGCACTCTTATCATGTCCAGATCTGCTGGCCCGATGTGTCCAGTCGGCACTGAGCATGTGTCCGGCCCGACGTGTGTCTTGTGGACGGCGCACCACAGGACAGACACTGTGTCATATGAAACAGAGCAAACGTGGGTGACGTGACATTCAGATCCCCTGCTGTGTGTTATGAGCTGACGGTCCGTTTCACTTGGGGCAGCCTGTCAATGTGTGCGCCGTGCGCTTGCTCGCTGCAGCCCATTGCAACAGCGATATATGCTTTTATGTATGTCCACGTGAGAACAGCAAACAGAAACACGCATGTCACAGTGGACAGTTGTATGTTCATGTCTGTCCAAAGACGGTACGTGTTCCCCAGCTGCAACGTCCATAACCAGAGATCTCAACAGCTGCGGCAGTCGGTGGACACACCCCGTTAGTTCAGCGCACACACCAACGTGTCACTCTCTGCTATGTGATCATTATTTTTTAGCTATTTGTTATGTAATTGTGTATGTAGGTAGTGTAGTACTTATTAATATACCTGTCCTGGCAGTAGTCTCTGAGTTTTTAATGTGAGACATCCTGTGCACTGAGCTGTCATTTGTGTCTCTGGTCGCCAGCTGGGAGGTGCCTCCCTCTGCTGTGTGTGCTCTGACGTGGTTGTCCGGCCCTGCATGTGTTCATGTCTGTACATACATATAAGCAAGTGTGGGGTGCGACTCACGCGTGAAACATGCACCACATGTGTGTTGCTTTTTTGCAATGCCAGACTCATGCGGGCACTTAGACAGATTTCACATCCAGCTCGACAGTGATTGTCTGCTGACTGTTGTCGTGCTAACAGCGTGATTGGCCACACATCTGCTAAGTGCCAAGCGAGCGGTGTTAGATGTTTGTGTGTGTCACCTGGAATTTGGCCGACACCTGCCGTGAGAGGGATTGAACGGGCTCTCACAGGGCGCACACTGTCTTTCAGCCGCTGGTGTGTGCAAACAGTTGTAGCGACACGTGTACAATGATGCGCTGGAGGCAACTACATTTTTTCACGAACAGCATGCAATTCCTCCTTTGTGCGCTACTCGGCTTAAATTGTGTGTTAAATTGTGAGTGAAGGGGTCAGGATGGAAGTGGAAGAGAAAAGGAACGCCGGTGTAACACAGATCTCTGTGCAATAATTTTGTCACCTCAGTTTAACCTCAGTGACACTGAGCTCAAATTGAAATCATGATATTATTATAAATATTATGGAAATTTCATTTACAAAACTTTAAAACTGTGTTTTGTTATTATTACATGTTCCTGTGTTCATATTGCAGTGGAAACAATCATGTCTTAATGACATCACTGTCGTTTGGCCAAAAAGCTGAGTGGTGCATCTTTCTCGCAGAAACAATCTCTGATCAGGCCGACGGTGGCTGTGACTGACCACAAACCTTTACTTCATTTTTCAGAATTTAAATAATCCCATCATCACAGTCCCCCTGTTTGCGTAAATAAAATCTCACAACAAACGCTATAGTGACGTTTTTACCCGTGAACAAATTGCAGGCGAAGCCCCTCCTCCGGAGCTTTCTGGCACTTCAGGGAACCAATCGGCTTCTTCCTAAGCTGTGGCAGGTCCTCCTTATAAACCTGCAGAAAGACACGTGAAGGAAAGGACACAAAAGAAACTCTTCATGTGGACGGTTCCAGCTAAAGTCCAGAACCCTGAGACTGACTATAGGACGGATCCTGGTACAAATACTCAGTAAGTACAGCAGGTAACAGAGAACAGAGACGTGAGGAGAAGGACCACCTGGAACCACCAACGGAGAAGAAGGTGACTGATGAGAGAGAGGAGAGAAAGAGAGACAGAGAGAGAGAGACAGAGAGAGAGACAGACAGAGAGCTTCATCTGTGCTTTTCTTTGTAAATCACAATCTATGATGTTATTTTGACAGCAGAGAAGATGTTTGTAATTGTCATAGTCTTCATCCGTCCATGACGTTTTCCTCAGTCTTTGGACAGTTCCAGAGACAGATATGCTGTGGACATGAGACACTGTGATTATAAATCAAACTGACAGGAAGCCGCTTACCTGACGCTCATAGCTGATCTGAGCTTCCTGTTCGATGTCAGAGTCCAGCTCCGGCACGTCTGACACGTCAGAGTCGGACTCGCCACTGTTTGAATCGGCGTAACCCTCTGAAGACAAACCACAAGACAAAAACCACAACATCAGCGTTATATTCATTAAATATTGAATGAATGAAAAACATTCATTATTTGTTTTAAATATCGGCCCCTTCACCACCCGTGCTTTTCAAGGACTCTGATGAAGATGTCTTTACTTCGAAACGTCAGTCCCATTTTTGTTGTGCACCTTTGAATAAATGGAATTCTTGCACAGACGTCTGTGTTGCACCGACGCTCCTTTTCTCAGCGCTGAAATGATTTTGTGTCTAAAGAAAAACCTTTGAAGCCTCCAAATCTCCTTCATTTTGTACAACTTTGGTCCAAACAGTCCCAAGCTGCACAAGCATTTCTCAACTTATATCTCTAATTACAAACAGTATGTTACGATGTCACAATCACATTAGAACACAAGTATGTTATTAATGTCTTTAAACCAAAATATAGTCAAAAAATTCAAGATGCACGTAGAATCTTTATTATTAAACAAACATAACAGCACCTCACTTTCATGACATCTTGCTATGTTCAAGATTGGCCAGCAGATGTCGCCATATGTCATTGTATCAAACGCTTCGAAACAACCATTGCATCAAAATTGCTTCATCTTGATTCAGTGGTTCAAAATGCTTTGGTTTCTCCATCACTAATAAAATAAATCAACAACCACTAATTATTTCCACACATACATAGACAGACTTATAATCATGAATACTTTGATGTTGTGTTGCTAAGCAGGATGTTAAATAACGTGCGACACCTTTTTATACACTAACTTACTGAAGAGAGAAGCGGAGCCGTCCCACGGTACCTGATGTCTGCTTTTCTGTCAATGTTCCTGCATCCAAATCACCAGCATCGTCCTTTCCATTGTCTTTCTGCAGTTTTTGACTTGTTTTAATTGGCTGCAGTTTGGCGCCACTATGAAGTAAGTTGTTTAGTTTTTTTTAAGTTTGGCAGCTTTATGGCAATTTGTGTCCACTTACGGTAGGACGACTGTATAAGCACACATCTAGAACAGACTGATTCATATCACAAAACACTTTGGTAGAAATTCAAAAATGTGTAAATAAGCAGAAATGTGCAGTTCTCACGTTCCTGATGGATCATGGGGGGTCCAAACTCCACACAGAAAGGACCAGAACCTGGAACCTTCTGACCACGACGACATGTCACTGCCAAACTTTTTTTTTTTTTTTAGAATTTTTATTTTTCAAATGCAAGTCACAGACCTAAGGTACAAAAATAAATAACAAAAACAAAACAGAACCCCATAATTACCCTCGACTCCTTCCCTCCTCTGCAACCCATGAGCCTCTATGTTGCTGCCAAACTTTATGATAAATTTGTTTATTAAATGAAATAAAACAATAAAAAAAAAACACATTTGCTAGTTTGGACATTTTAAATGAATATTTGTTGAAAAATCTAAAAACTGTGTCATTTAAATTCTTGGGTGCTGAAATGTTTTGCACCTTCACGTGAACGGCCACAAAACATGAAGGAGACTTTTTTTAACAAACAGCGAAAGCACGTTACACACTTCTCCCAACGCCATCGGGTTCGGATGTTCTGGATCGGCTCTGATCCAGAGGACGGTGCCACTCACACTGGCAGGATTTTGGTGTTACCTTGTAGGAGGGGCTCCAGGACGCCATTCATGACACCCTCAGGTAAGAACCTCCACTGGAAGACGGCGTGGTCAGCCCCGCCGGTGCTAACAACCCACTGCAGGTCATTGGACCAGCGCACGTTTGTCACATGGGCTGAGTGTCCGATGTATTTCTTAAATTTCGCCCCTGTCAGAGGAAACAGAAACAACAATTACAACTGGTGGAAGCTAAAGATGCCAACACATGAGAAAGATGGCTGCCGGCTGAACTCTGACCCACCTTTCTTCAGACAGGGGAACCTGAAGAGTTTGACCAGGCCGAGGTCGTCACCGCTCACCAGCACGCCGCTGCTGTAGTTAGCGTCCACAGAGTTGATGTTGGTGACACTGGAGTATTTGGGCCAGATGCAGTTGACCTCTGTCCCAATGACCCCGGTCCAGGTTTTCCAGTGGATCCCCTTCACCTCCTCCTTCGGGACAAGCTTCCCTGCTGCAGGACAGAGGAGGTCAAAGGTTACAGCCCAACAAATCAAATCAAACAAATCAATTTTATTTATATAGCGCCAAATCACAACAAACAGTTGCCCCAAGGTGCTTTATATTGTAAGGCAAAGCCATACAATAATTACAGAAAAACCCCAACGGTCAAAACGACCCCCTGTGAGCAAGCACTTGGTGACAGTGGGAAGGAAAAACTCCCTTTTAACAGGAAGAAACCTCCAGCAGAACCAGGCTCAGGGAGGGGCAGTCTTCTGCTGGGACTGGTTGGGGCTGAGGGAGAGAACCAGGAAAAAGACATGCTGTGGAGGGGAGCAGAGATCGATCACTAATGATTAAATGCAGAGTGGTGCATACAGAGCAAAAAGAGAAAGAAACAGTGCATCATGGGAACCCCCCAGCAGTCTACGTCTATAGCAGCATAACTAAGGGATGGTTCAGGGTCACCTGATCCAGCCCTAACTATAAGCTTTAGCAAAAAGGAACGTTTTAAGAATAATCTTAAAAGTAGAGAGGGTGTCTGTCTCCCTGATCTGAATTGGGAGCTGGTTCCACAGGAGAGGAGCCTGAAAGCTGAAGGCTCTGCCTCCCATTCTACTCTTACAAACCCTAGGAACTACAAGTAAGCCTGCAGTCTGAGAGCGAAGCGCTCTATTGGGGTGATATGGTACTACGAGGTCCCTAAGATAAGATGGGTGTTATGCGTCGGACGCAGCCCGGAGAGCCGACCAGCGTTTGAAGGACCCAGTATAAAATAAGCAGAGCACGGTACAAAGGATAACAGGGTTTAATAAACATAACAGTGATGTGAAAAAATACAAACAAATAAGTGCACGGTCTGGCGTGGCGGATTTGCGGTGTGCTCCCAGCAGCACAAAACGGTCCGGAGCCAGAACCAGTTCGGACCCAAGGACCCCGCCGACACCCCCCAGGTGGCCGCGACAAACCGAGTCTGTGAAGTAAGAAATCATCATGTGAGTCCACACTCAACACACAGAGAGACCGCTCAAAGGTGCACAAACAGCAAACACTTCCTGGCTTAATTACTAATCAGCTTCCCACCCTGCAGGCATAGAACACCCTGTTCACAAAACTCCACAGCAGTGGAAGCTGATTAAACGACTACATACAGCTCAATATAATAAGGTGTGAGGGACACCACATTTACTGACTGTATAAATGTTAGTCACAAAATCTAACGTACCTCAGGAAGTGTGCTGACGAGCGTGAGACCTCACCCCCTCCTCTTTCACAGACCGTGCATCAAACCTGGACGTTCTCTGCATCCACTGATGATGAGATGGCTCTCGAGACGACGATCTCACCCGTCTGGTCACAAGGTTGAGTCTCTGGCAAATACACACTGTGTACTCCAGTCTTAAATGCCACCATGTTCCAATCCATATAGATGCACCACAGCTGTGAGTCCTGACGAGCCGCAGGTGATCAGCCTCAGGTGATCAGGGTGAGGTCCTGATAAACTCAGCTACACAGCCACTCAGTCCCAAATGCAAGCCACCTGGAAGGAAAAACAAAAGACAGGACAGAAAACAGAAACAAAAGGCAGCCAGGCCCCCCCAGCCACACAACAATGGGACCTGACTATTCAAAACCTTATAAGTAAGAAGAACACCAAACACCAACACCAAACTGTCTTTACGATTTAGACCAGAAACCACTTGGAGCAGGTAGCTCAGTGGATATGTAGACCAGGTTTGATCCCTGCTCACACTGCCTGTCTGTCCTTGGACATCAGCGTGGTCTCAGTCCACCCAGCCGGAACTGGATCAGCAGCCTCAACTGTTGGTTTGGAAAACTTTCCTGAGCCTGGAAGCTCCATACAGATGAAAGCTGTGTCGTTGATCCCCAACTCCAAATTTACGGAAACTCTGCTCTTCACCCTTTGTACGTCCTCTGGGCCTGATTACTGAAGGATAATCAGGCCCAGCACACCACTCAAAAAAGTGCACGCTGATTCAGTGAGAAAAAAAAAAGAGAATTTAGTCTTTCAAAAGTGCAAAACAGCACATATTGTCCATTTAGCGCACGTGACTTTGTGGACATGTGGCTTCGTGGACACGTGGCTTTGTGGACATGTGACTTTGTGGACACGTGACTTCAAGGACACATGGCTTTGTGGACATGTGACTTCGTGGACATGTGGCTTCGTGGACATGTGGCTTTGTGGACACGTGGCTTTGTGGACATGTGACTTTGCGGACATGTGACTTTGCAGACATGTGACTTCGTGGACACGTGGCTTTGTGGACATGTGACTTTGTGGACATGTGACTTCGTGGACACGTGGCTTTGTGGACATGTGGCTTTGTGGACACGTGGCTTTGTGGACATGTGACTTTGCAGACATGTGACTTCGTGGACACGTGGCTTTGTGGACATGTGGCTTTGTGGACATGTGATTTCATGGACATGTGTGCTTCGTGGACATGTGGGTTCATGGACATGTGGCTTCGTGGACATGTGACTTCATGGACATGTGTGCTCCATGGACATGTGGATTTGTGGACATGTGGCTTCATGGACATGTGGCTTGTAATTTGTGGTTTGTCCATCGGCATACCTGAGTGTGTGGGAGGAGACATGCAAATCAGCGATCTTTGCACACGCAACACGATTTATCAACAGCAAAGGGAAATTTAGTGTGTGTCTGTGAGTCTGAAGCTTTGGGACTGGGACATACAGACCTGGGGACAGTCTGAAGCTTTGGGACTGGGACACACAGACCCGGGGACAGTCTGAAGCTTTGGGACTGGGACACACAGACCCGGGGACAGTCTGAAGCTTTGGGACTGGGACACGCAGACCTGGGGACAGTCTGAAGCCTTGGGACTGGGACACACAGACCCGGGGACAGTCTGAAGCTTTGGGACTGGGACACACAGACCTGGGGACAGTCTGAAGCTTTGGGACTGGGACAGGCAGAGCCAGGGACAGTCTGAAGCTTTGGGACTGAGACACACAGAGCCGAGCCGAGACGCTGTCACCTGCTCGTACGCAGAATTAAATGAAAATTTCAAAAGGTTTCCTTGTAAAAATCAGCACTATTTAGCTTGACTTGTCCTGAAATGTCTCCAGCACTGCTGGTTGTCCAAAACAGATGCGCGTATTGACGTCTGTGTGGGACATCATGCGTTTGAGCAAAAGACGTAGCGTCAATGACCTTTACAACAAACAAACAAAAACAGTCTCCTGTTTCAGACATTTAATTTTCGCTCCGTCTCTGATATTTTAGCAGACTGGTGAACAATGACTTCTTTGCAGAAGAATGAAGGTCCTTCAGGGTCCTGGTGTTTCCTGTCTGGTTGTCAGACTTGGACTCTAACCAGTGTCCTGAGGTGAGGACTGGATGTCTTTGGTCCCAGGTCTCTGTGGAGGATCTTTGGGTCTTGCTGGACTGACTTTGTGTCCAATGAACAGTTACTTAGTGAGACTCAGATGAGGAGGATCATAGTTCACCTGGCTGTGGCAGATAGACGGCTACTTTGGTGAGATGGGGATGGGCCGCTGATCTTCCTGGGTGGTTGCTCTCCAGGATCAAGAGTATTTCCATAATGTGGCAGATACAAGGATACAACGCACCGACGCCTACTCACAGAACTGACCTGTCAAACTGGAGATGACCAAAGAAGACAGCAGTGATGACAGTCATACCTGGCATGCGATAGAACAAACGCTCTCCGGCACCATCGTTGGTCTGCAGGAAGTGACTGTCTGTGGACCAGTCCAGGTGGGTGATGAAAGACGTGGAGCGACTGCACTCGCCCACCTTCTTGTAGCGCTGCCCCACAGCGTAGATGTCCACAATCCCGTCATTGGAGCCCACAGCCAGGAACGAGCCGTCTGGAGAGAACTTCAGCTCGTGGAGCACCTCCTTCCTGTCCTTGATGTGGACAACCTCTGTCAAGTCCCTAGAAAAAAGAGGGTTATTTGTTCACAGCCCTGCTCTGGGAACTAAACTTTGCCAACTCGAGGATGAGGGTAACTGCAGCGAGACAGCAGAGCGACTCCACCACAACAGTTTTGAGAACAAAAAACAAAATGCACAAAATGCGAACTCCACACAAGAAGGACCAGGTGGGAAGCGATCCCATGACCTTCTGACTGTGAGAGAACAGTGATAACGGCTAATCCACCGTGGTATCCCAGTCAGCTCATAATTACACTCTTTAATCACCTCCAGTAAAGACCTGGAAGAAGATCAGCGGAGCAGCACAGCATCCACTTACTTTTGAGCCCCAAACCACTGAGTGAGTAGATAACAAATGGTGTCTAAATATCAAACTGGCGTCCAGTTAGTGACGGAATGACATCATGTGACCCCAGTGTGCCTGCTCAGGATCCGGGCTCGCTTTGACCAGACCCTGTGAGACGACCCCGTGACACGACCCCATGACCCAGAGTACGATGACTTCTGTTGTGATTTGGTTCTGGATCATCTCATTGCTGAGGTCTTAAACTTTGCTCTTGGAGGTCACCTGAGCTCTACATGCTCCGCCCACTGCTGATGATCATCCAATCAGGAGTCGCCCTCACTCACAGAGCTGTGAGCCTTCTTTGGCTTCAGTGGACCTGCTGGACTAAAACGAGGCTTTGGGCTGGTCCAACAGAACCAAGTGAAGCAGGTGTTCTTGGGGTGGAGCTTGGTGGAGGACTTTCAGTGGAAGGACGCCATCTAGTGTCAAGTGTGTTGAAGTAGAATCAAAGAGGTTAATAAGTGACTACTGGAGTCCACAGTCCCAATGCTGCCAACTAAACACCAACGTCCCTTCATGGACAGTGACATGACGCCTCCTGAGTGACTGCACAAAATATTCACCAAGTCCCCGGATGTTAATATACGAGGTCTGTCAATAAAGTATCGGACCTTTTTATTTTTTTCAAAAACTATATAGATTTGAATCACGTGCGATTACATCAGACAAGCTTGAACCCTCGTGGGCATGCGAGAGTTTTGTCACGCCTGTTGGTTACGTCATTCGCCTGTGGGCGGGCTTTGAGTGAGGGGTGGTCCACTCCTCCCGTCGCAATCTCTTTGTCTGAGAACTTCTTGAGAGACTGGCGCTTTGCTTGATCAAATTTTTTTCAGAAACTGAGAGGCACATCGAAGTGGACACCATTCGAAAAATTCAACTGGTTTTCAGTGAAAATTTTAATGGCTGATGAGAGATTATGGCGTGATGCTGTCGCTTTAAGGACTTCCCACGGAGCGGAACATCGCGACGCGCTCTGAGCCGCTGTCAGCCTGTTTCGAGCTGAAAACCTCCAAATGTAAGCCTCTGTTGACCCAGGACGTCGTGAGAGAACAGAGAACTTTCAGAAGAGGTCGGTTTCAACAGTTTATCCGGACATTCCACTGTTAAAGGAGATTTTGTAATGAAAGAAAGTGCGGACGGGTCTGCGCGTCAGGACACAGCCGGCGCCGCGCGGCGGCACAGGAAAAACACCTCCGTTGGTAGGGTGCCGACGCGCGGACCCGTCCGCACTTTCTTTCATTACAAAATCTCCTTTAACAGTGGAATGTCCGGATAAACTGCTGATCCCGACCTCTTCTGAAAGTTCTCTGTTCTCTCACGACGTCCTGGGTCAACAGAGGCTTAAATTTGGAGGTTTTCAGCTCGAAACAGGCAGACAGCAGCTCAGGGCGCGTTGCGACGTCCCGCTCCGTGGGCAGTCCTTAAAGCGACAGCATCACGCCATAATCTCTCACCAGCCGTTAAAATTTTCACCGAAAACCAGTGAATTTCTCGAATGGTGTCCACTTCGATGTGCCTCTCAGTTTCTGAAAAAAATTTGATCAAGCAAAGCGCCAGTCTCTCAGGAAGTTCTCAGACAAAGAGATTGCGACGGGAGGGGTGGACCACTCCACACTCAAAGCCAGCCCACAGGCGAATGACGTAACCGACAGGCGTGAAAAAACTCACGCATGCGCACGAGGGTTCAAGCTTGTCTGATGTAATCGCACGTGATTCAAATCCATATGGGTTTTGAAAAAAATAAAAAGGTAAGTTAGTTTATTGACAGACCTCGTATTTTCAATGGGGATTCGCGACTGAACAACCGCGAACTCATGTTCTCATTTATTAACCTCTTTGAGTAGAATCTGCTAACAGGTGGTTGTGTTGTCAGAGGTCAGAGGTCACCTGACACGCAGCACAGTGAAGGAGCCGTCCTTCATGCCCAGAGCCAGCTGGGAACCATCACTGTTGAAGGACACACTGCGGACAGACTGCTCCATGTTACAGCGAGCGAGCAGAGTGTGGTCAGGAAGACTCCACAACCTGGAGGCACACAGACCCGGGGACAGTCAGAGACTAAACGCCAGGAGACACACAGTCCAGGGGACAGTCAGAGACTAAACCCCAGGAGACACACAGACCAGGGGACAGTCAGAGACCAAACCCAAGGAGACACACAGACCAGGGGACAGTCATAGACCAAACCCCAGGAGACACACAGACCAGGGGACAGTCATAGACAAAACCCCAGGAGACACACAGACCAGGGGACAGTCATAGACAAAACTCCAGGAGACACACAGACCAGGAGACAGTCATAGACAAAACTCCAGGAGACACACAGACCAGGAGACAGTCAGAGACCAAAATCCAGGAGACACACAGACCAGGGGACAGTCAGAGACCAAAATCCAGGAGACACACAGACCAGGGGACAGTCAGAGACCAAACCCAAGAAGACACACAGACCTGGGGACAGTCAGAGACTAAACGCCAGGAGACACACAGTCCAGGGGACAGTCAGAGACTAAACCCCAGGAGACACACAGACCAGGGGACAGTCAGAGACCAAACCCAAGGAGACACACAGACCAGGGGACAGTCATAGACCAAACCCCAGGAGACACACAGACCAGGGGACAGTCATAGACAAAACTCCAGGAGACACACAGACCAGGGGACAGTCATAGACAAAACTCCAGGAGACACACAGACCAGGAGACAGTCATAGACAAAACTCCAGGAGACACACAGACCAGGGGACAGTCAGAGACCAAAATCCAGGAGACACACAGACCAGGGGACAGTCAGAGACCAAACCCAAGAAGACACACAGACCTGGGGACAGTCAGAGACTAAACGCCAGGAGACACACAGTCCAGGGGACAGTCAGAGACTAAACCCCAGGAGACACACAGACCAGGGGACAGTCAGAGACCAAACCCAAGAAGACACACAGACCTGGGGACAGTCATAGACAAAACTCCAGGAGACACACAGACCAGGGGACAGTCACAGACCAAACCCCAGGAGACACACAGACCAGGGCACAGTCACAGACAAAACTCCAGGAGACACACAGACCAGGGCACAGTCACAGACCAAACCCCAGGAGACACACAGACCAGGGCACAGTCACAGACCAAACCTCAGGAGATACACAGACCCAGGGACAGTCAGAGACCAAACCCCAGGAGACACACAGACCATTGCACAGTCAGAGACAAAACTCCAGGAGACACACAGACCAGGGCACAGTCACAGACCAAACCTCAGGAGATACACAGACCAGGGACAGTCAGAGACCAAACCCCAGGAGACACACAGACCAGGGCACAGTCAGAGACAAAACTCCAGGAGACACACAGACCAGGGCACAGTCACAGACCAAACCTCAGGAGGTACACAGACCCAGGGACAGTCAGAGACCAAACCCCAGGAGACACACAGACCATTGCACAGTCAGAGACAAAACTCCAGGAGACACACAGACCAGGGCACAGTCACAGACCAAACCTCAGGAGATACACAGACCAGGGACAGTCAGAGACCAAACCCCAGGAGACACACAGACCAGGGCACAGTCAGAGACAAAACTCCAGGAGACACACAGACCAGGGCACAGTCACAGACCAAACCTCAGGAGGTACACAGACCCAGGGACAGTCAGAGACCAAACCCCAGGAGACACACAGACCATTGTACAGTCAGAGACAAAACTCCAGGAGACACACAGACCAGGGCACAGTCACAGACCAAACCTCAGGAGATACACAGACCCAGGGACAGTCAGAGACCAAACCCCAGGAGACACACAGACCAGGGCACAGTCAGAGACAAAACTCCAGGAGACACACAGACCAGGGCACAGTCACAGACCAAACCTCAGGAGATACACAGACCCAGGGACAGTCAGAGACCAAACCCCAGGAGACACACAGACCAGGGCACAGTCAGAGACAAAACTCCAGGAGACACACAGACCAGGGCACAGTCAGAGACAAAACTCCAGGAGACACACAGACCAGGGCACAGTCAGAGACAAAACTCCAGGAGACACACAGACCAGGGCACAGTCAGAGACAAAACTCTGGGAGACACACAGACCAGGGCACAGTCAGAGACAAAACTCCGGGAGACACACAGACCAGGGCACAGTCAGAGACAAAACCCCAGGAGACACACAGACCAGGTCACAGTCAGAGACAAAACCCCAGGAGACACACAGACCCAGGGACAGTCAGAGACCAAACCCAAGAAGACACACAGACCAGGGCACAGTCAGAGACAAAACTCCGGGAGACACACAGACCAGGGCACAGTCAGAGACAAAACTCCGGGAGACACACAGACCAGGGGACAGTCAGAGACCAAACCCAAGAAGACACACAGACCTGGGGACAGTCAGAGACTAAACACCAGGAGACACACAGTCCAGGGGACAGTCAGAGACTAAACCCCAGGAGACACACAGACCAGGGGACAGTCAGAGACCAAACCCAAGAAGACACACAGACCTGGGGACAGTCATAGACAAAACTCCAGGAGACACACAGACCAGGGGACAGTCACAGACCAAACCCCAGGAGACACACAGACCAGGGCACAGTCAGAGACAAAACTCCGGGAGACACACAGACCAGGGCACAGTCAGAGACAAAACTCCAGGAGACACACAGACCAGGGCACAGTCAGAGACAAACCTCCGGGAGACACACAGACCAGGGCACAGTCAGAGACAAAACTCCGGGAGACACACAGACCAGGGCACAGTCAGAGACAAAACCCCAGGAGACACACAGACCAGGGCACAGTCAGAGACAAACCCCAGGAGACACACAGACCAGGGGACAGTCAGAGACCAAACCCAAGAAGACACACAGACCTGGGGACAGTCAGAGACTAAACGCCAGGAGACACACAGTCCAGGGGACAGTCAGAGACTAAACCCCAGGAGACACACAGACCAGGGGACAGTCAGAGACCAAACCCAAGAAGACACACAGACCTGGGGACAGTCATAGACAAAACTCCAGGAGACACACAGACCAGGGGACAGTCACAGACCAAACCCCAGGAGACACACAGACCAGGGCACAGTCACAGACAAAACTCCAGGAGACACACAGACCAGGGCACAGTCACAGACCAAACCTCAGGAGATACACAGACCCAGGGACAGTCAGAGACCAAACCCCAGGAGACACACAGACCCAGGGACAGTCAGAGACCAAACCCCAGGAGACACACAGACCTGGGTACAGTCAGAGACCAAACCCCAGGAGACACACAGACCCGGGGACAGTCACAGATCAAACCCCAGGAGACACACAGACCCGGGGACAGTCACAGATCAAACCCCAGGAGACACACAGACCCAGGGACAGTCAGAGACCAAACCTCAGGAGACACACAGACCAGGGCACAGTCAGAGACAAAACTCCAGGAGACACACAGACCTGGGGACAGTTACAGACCAAACCCCAGGAGACACACAGACCCGGGGACAGTCAGAGACGAAACCCCAAGAGACACACAGACCCGGGGACAGTCCATCACTCACTCACTCACCTGACAGAGCGATCATCACTTCCAGTGATGGCAACAGGCTGTTTGGGGTGAAGGTCCAGGGCCCAGAGCTCACCCTCGCTGTGGCCCTGCATCAGCAGAACTGGTTTGTCCCGGTCTTGGACCATGACCTCAAAGATCTCACTATCCTGGGTCCCTGCCAGGATACAGTCAGCCTTCCAGCACACACTGCGAATTGACAGACCTGAAACACACACAACACACCTAACAGTGAACAAACTATTTTTATTTAACCAGGTTAGGGTTTGGCTGCTCAACCCAACAGAGCAGTCAGACCCGCCCCCAGACAATGAGCCCGCCTCCACAAGAGTTAGATCCGCCCCCAGTCTGAGAGACATTCTCCACAGGTATTAGACCCGCCCTCAGATTGAGAGACCTCCTCCACAGGTATTAGACCCACCCCCACTCTGTGAGCCATCCTCCACTGGAGTTAGACCCTCCCCCAGTCTGTGAGACCTCCTCCACTGGAGTTAGACCCACCCATAATCTGAGAGACCTCCTCCACACGAGTTAGACCCACCCTGTCTGTGAGACCTCCTTCACAGGAGTAAAACCCACCCCAGTCTGTGAGACCTCCTCCACAGGAGTTAGACCCGCCCCCAGTCTGTGAGACCTCCTCCACAGGAGTTAGACCTGCTCACAGTGTGTGAGACCTCCTTCACAGGAGTTAGACCTACCCACAGTCTGTGAGACCTCCTCCACAGGAGTTAGAACCGCACCCAGTCTGTGAGACCTCCTTCACAGGAGTTAGACCCACCCCCAGTCTGTGAGACCTCTACCACAGGAGTTAGAACCGCACCCAGTCCGTGAGACCTCCTTCACAGGAGTTAGACCCACCCCCAGTCTGTGAGACCTCCTTCACAGGAGTTAGACCCACCCCCAGTCTGTGAGACCTCCTCCACAGGAGTTAGAACCGCACCCAGTCTGTGAGACCTCCTTCACAGGAGTTAGACCCACCCCCAGTCTGTGAGACCTCTTCCACATGAGGTAGACCCACCCCCAGTCTGTGAGACCTCTTCCACAGGAGTTAGACCACCCCCAGTCTGTGAGACCTCCTCCACAGGAGTTAGAACCGCACCCAGTCTGTGAGACCTCCTCCACAGGAGTTAGACCTACCCACAGTCTGTGAGACCTCTACCACAGGAGTTAGAACCGCACCCAGTCTGTGAGACCTCCTTCACAGGAGTTAGACCCACCTCCAGTCTGTGAGACCTCCTTCACAGGAGTTAGACCCACCCCCAGTCTGTGAGACCTCTTCCACAGGAGTTAGCACCGCACCCAGTCTGTGAGACCTCCTTCACAGGAGTTAGACCCACCCCCAGTCTGTGAGACCTCCTTCACAGGAGTTAGACCCACCCCCAGTATGTGAGACCTCCTCCACAGGAGTTAGAACCGCACCCAGTCTGTGAGACCTCTACCACAGGAGTTAGACCCACCCCCAGTCTGTGAGACCTCTTCCACAGGAGTTAGACCCACCCCCAGTCTGTGAGACCTCTTCCACAGGAGTTAGAACCGCACCCAGTCTGTGAGACCTCCTCCACAGGAGTTAGACCTGCCCACAGTCTGTGAGACCTCCTCCACAGGAGTTAGACTTGCCCCCAGTCTATGAGACCTCCTCCACAGGAATTGGGCACAGACGGTTGACATAGATGCCTTCAGATTGTGACCAACAGAGGGTGCTGCAGAAACAGTGATGCAGTTGTTGCTCGATTAAAGAGTCATCAAATGGCAGAAGCTTTTCAGTTCATCTCTCGTCTGCTCGTGTTCGGGGTCGCCACAGCAGATCATACATCTGTCATGGAGCTGGTCCTGTTTTAAATGGACTCACTTTGTCCTCTAATGTCAACCAGATGATGTTGGAGCTTTCAGCCAATCCATGCCCGATGGTCACAATCTGGATTCAGTGGCTCTGTAGCCACGTCACTATCCGGTTGTTAAGCGCTGACGTAACGCATCACGTGATAAATCTGTTTCCGGGTCCACTTCATAAAACTTTTTTTCTTTTACTTTACATATTTTATTATGCACAGGTAAAATATATGTCTGTTTGTTAATAAAAATGAGTTATTACAATAAACAGGACGTTAAAGTGCAAACTTCACTTTCTCCCTGAACGACATGAACAGGAAGCGATCGCAGCTCACAGCAACTCCCACTGAAAATAACGGAGAAACAACCTGAGCGTCTGACATTTTTACATAAAACAAACGCAGTAACAACATCTAAAAACCCAGTTAATAGATCCAGGAGAGTTTTAGGCACAATATACAAAGAGTTTTGTGTTACGATGTTAATGCTGTTGTCCGTGTGCAGTCTGATCAGAGCATCTCAGTGCAGTTCTCAATGTTAATGACAGCGCGCCTTTTTTGTTT
This sequence comes from Thalassophryne amazonica, assembly GCF_902500255.1. Lineage (NCBI taxonomy): Eukaryota > Metazoa > Chordata > Actinopteri > Batrachoidiformes > Batrachoididae > Thalassophryne > Thalassophryne amazonica. The sequence continues at coordinate 15,883 of NC_047117.1, read as the reverse complement.
GGAGCCAGAAGTTGAAAATTACATGATGCGTTACGTCACACTTAACAACCGGATGGATGCATGTTCATGGATCCAGATCCTTGTTTTAGTTAAGAAAGGGGGCAGGGCGATGGAGACATAGCTGAAATACTCTAATCCCATTGACTGTTAACAACGCATCCTGACCTTTGTATCCTTGCTCCGCCTCTCTCAAGTCGATCTTGGTGATGGGTTTAAAGTCTGAGTCCCACAGTCGGACGCAGCCGTCTCGTCCTCCTGTGGCAAAACCTTCCTCGGAGGCGTGCATGCTGAAGATTCCCGCCTGAAGCACAGTTTGAAACAGGTCACCTGTCAGACACCTTCTTCTTCTTCTTTAAGTACATCTACCTTAGAAGAAAACCCTTTGGTTTTACTCTAACAGCCTTACTTTATGAGGTCATCAAAGGTTTTTCTCCTTTTTTCTTTTCCAGTAACAGTGACTGAATTCACACATGAAGTCAAAGTACCGCGTGTGCCGCCTGGATGGTCCGGATCAGCGTGATTCCACGCCACACGTACACGTCTCCGTTCAATGCGCCGGAATACGTCACCTCGTCTTTGGCTGCTGCCACACACAGGATGGTCTGCAGGTCGCCCACCTTCCCAAAAATCCCTCGCTTTGGCGTCAAAGCGTTCCCGCACAGAGTCCAGAACTGTGAGGGGAGGAGCATAAAGTGACATCACAGAGCGAAGCATCAAGTTACCCGGAGCCTCTCACCAAAGTTAAACTCTTTGTGTGACTCAGTCGTGTATTCTTCGGTACCGATGACATCAGCAGGTGGTTTGACAGAAGATCAGTCAAACCACCTGCTGCGCCGCCATTTCTGTGACATCTGATCAACTTTGATCCACTGAATCCTTCAGCGACACACTGGCTCCAAACCATTTGAGTTACACAGTTACGACCTTGAGTTTGACCTTTCAAGGTCACCCCAAGGTCAAAGGTTAGGCGACCATTAGAAACGTAATTGATGACTTTATATTTGGGTTTAATACTCACTATCGGCACATATGAAATGAGCTCCTACATTTATTCTACAGTTCACCCACACAGAAGCAGGAGGTTTGACCTTGGCCTATGACCATGACCTTTGACTCATTTTTCTGAAAATCAAAACACTTTGTTCTTTACTTTGTTCACACGCACACACACAAACATGCACACACAAACATGCACAAACACGCACACAAATGCACAGGAACACACAAATGATCACGCACACACAAACACACACATGCGCACAGGAACACACAAACACACACACAAACACGCACACAAACATACGAACATGCACACACACAAACACACGAACAGGCACACACACAAACGAACACACGCGCACAGGAACACACAAACACACACACAAATGCACACACAAACACACACAAACATGCACACACAAACGCACACACACAAACATACGAACACGCACACACACAAAAAACACACAAACAAACGCACACACACGAACAGGCGCACACACACATGCGCACAGGAACACACAAACACACACACACATGAACAGACACACAAACCATACACACACACACAAAAACACACACACAAAAAACACACAAACACACGAACAGGCGCGCACACACACATGTGCACAGGAACACACAAACACACACACACACACACATGAACAGACACACAAACCAAACACACACACACAAAAACACACACAAAAAACACACAAACACATAAACAGGCGCGCACACACACACATGCGCACAGGAACACACGGACACACACATGAACAGACACACAAACCAAACACACAAACAAATGGACACACACAAACACACAAAAACACACACACACAAGTCCATGATACACTGAACTACAAGGACATCTAGTGTTGAAACAGACAAACTGGAGTTTGCACATGTCTGGCTGTGTTAAGCTCCACCCACAGCACCATATTTGGCCAGCGTCACCTTGATGTGTTTGACTCCACAGCTGACCAATCGGCTCGGCTGGAATGGAACCCAGGTCACGTCAAAGATCTGCAGAGGGAAAACATACATTTTTCTAAAATTTAAAAATGTTATTTAAACAGTCAAAACGTGAATGAATGAATGAACAAAAGAAGGAAAAAAAAACTTCTCTCAAGGTGAGAAACGTGACCTGGGAAAAAGGAAAAGATATTTTCAATATATTGATTTGTGATCATTAAAGACGCATCTCATCATGTGATTCTATATTTCAGTTTAATGCTGGATCCTCTAATTTTTCTAATACTTTTCAAATTAAACAATTTAAATGTTACGGTATCGATTAATATATAAATAATGAATGTTTTTACATTCCATCTTTCACCAAATTAAATATTCCTTACATTGAAAGACTGTATAAACATTCAGTATTTAATATAATGGCTAAAATAGATCCTTGTCATTTGATATTATATTAATTTATAAACAACAGAAAAGGGACTTACATTTGGTGTTCCACTGTGACGTGTCGTCCAACAAGAACTTTAAGTCCAAAATTGTTCTCAGTCAACTTGCAAAAACACATAGTCCCTGATGCCGTGCACTGACCTCGTGCACTGACATCCTGCACTGACATCGTGCACTGATGCCGTGCACTGACCTCGTGCACTGACATTGTGCACTGATCTTGTGCACTGACATCGTGCACTGACTTTGTGCACTGACCTTGTGCACTGACCCTGTGCACTGATCTTGTGCACTGACATCGTGCACTGACTTTGTGCACTGACCTTGTGCACTGACCCTGTGCACTGATCTCGTGCACTGACATCGTGCACTGATCTCGTGCACTGACCTCGTGCACTGACCTCGCCTCCAGACGGCTGACGGTGCGGTGGATTTGTTTGTTTTTTTGTGTGTGTTACAAAAATTAGCAGCGTCAATTAGCTCCTTCAAATTGTCATTCGGCAGCAAAATAAACTCTGCTATGTTTAGCTAAACGCCACTCCCGGAAGTGTGAGTGCGCGCTGTGGTCGTGGTGTGCAATAGCACATTTCATACAACACCAACATTCTCATCATGCTAAAGTGAACTACTGCACAGTCAATGAAACACAACGGCAAATGGTACGAATCCATGTCACATGACATACAAGCCACTAATCAAATGACAAGGATCCACTCAGACGTTATACAAACATTAATGTTGTCTTGTCCTTCAGACTACAGACTGTCAGCTTTTTGTTCCCCCTGACTGATTATTAATGATTTATCTTCAGTGATGCCTGAATGACCTGGCGGTTCCTGACCGCATGAGGGTTGAAGTCGTTGCCCGTCGAACTCCATGTGGAGAACTTCCTGTGTGGACATTTATTTTTGTTTGCATGTTTGATGATTCTTTTTTGTATGTTGTTTATTTGATCTTTACTACTGTGGGTCTGGTCTGAGTCGTGGGTCTGGTCTGAGTTGTGGGTCTGGTCTAAGTCGTGGGTCTGGTCTGAGTTGTGGGTCTGGTCTGAGTTGTGGGTCTGGTCTAAGTCGTGGGTCTGGTCTGAGTTGTGGGTCTGGTCTAAGTCGTGGGTCTGGTCTGAGTTGTGGGTCTGGTCTAAGTCGTGGGTCTGGTCTGAGTTGTGGGTCTGGTCTGAGTTGTGGGTCTGGTCTAAGTCGTGGGTCTGGTCTAAGTCATGGGTCTGGTCTAAGTCGTGGGTCTGGTCTGAGTTGTGGGTCTGGTCTGAGTCGTGGGTCCTGTCTGAGTCGTGGGTCCTGTCTGAGTCGTGGGTCTGGTCTAAGTTGTGGGTCTGGTCTAAGTCGTGGGTATGGTCTGAGTCGTGGGTCTGGTCTAAGTTGTGGGTCTGGTCTAAGTCGTGGGTATGGTCTAAGTCGTGGGTCTGGTCTAAGTCGTGGGTATGGTCTAAGTTGTGGGTCTTGTCTGAGTCGTGGGTCTGGTCTAAGTCGTGGGTCTGGTCTAAGTCGTGGGTATGGTCTAAGTTGTGGGTCTGGTCTGAGTCGTGGGTCTGGTCTAAGTCGTGGGTCTGGTCTAAGTCGTGGGTATGGTCTAAGTCGTGGGTCTGGTCTAAGTCGTGGGTATGGTCTGAGTCGTGGGTCTGGTCTAAGTTGTGGGTCTTGTCTGAGTCGTGGGTCTTGTCTGAGTCGTGGGTCTGGTCTAAGTCGTGGGTCTGGTCTAAGTCGTGGGTCTAGTCTAAGTCGTGGGTCTGGTCTGAGTCGTGGGTCTGGTCTAAGTCGTGGGTATGGTCTAAGTTGTGGGTCTTGTCTGAGTCGTGGGTCTGGTCTAAGTCGTGGGTCTGGTCTAAGTCGTGGGTCTGGTCTGAGTCGTGGGTCTGGTCTAAGTCGTGGGTCTAGTCTAAGTCGTGGGTCTGGTCTAAGTCATGGGTCTTGTCTGAGTTGTGGTTCTGGTCTAAGTCATGGGTCTTGTCTGAGTCGTGGGTCTGGTCTGAGTTGTGGTTCTGGTCTAAGTCGTGGGTCTGGTCTAAGTCGTGGGTCTGGTCTAAGTCATGGGTCTTGTCTAAGTCGTGGGTCTTGTCTGAGTTGTGGGTCTGGTCTAAGTTGTGGGTCTGGTCTAAGTTGTGGGTCTGGTCTAAGTCGTGGGTCTGGTCTAAGTCGTGGGTCTTGTCTAAGTCGTGGGTCTTGTCTGAGTTGTGGGTCTGGTCTAAGTCATGGGTCTGGTCTAAGTCGTGGGTCTGGTCTAAGTCAATGGTCTTGTCTAAGTCGTGGGTCTTCTCTAGGTTGTGGGTCTGGTCTAAGTTGTGGTCTGGTCTAAGTCGTGGGTCTGGTCTGAGTTGTGGGTCTGGTCTAAGTTGTGGGTCTGGTCTAAGTTGTGGGTCTGGTTTAAGTTGTGGGTCTTGTCTGAGTCGTGGGTCTGGTCTGAGTCGTGGGTCTGGTCTAAGTTGTGGGTCTGGTCTAAGTTGTGGGTTTTGTCTGAGTCGTGGGTCTGGTCTAAGTTGTGGGTCTGGTCTAAGTCGTGGGTCTGGTCTGAGTTGTGGGTCTGGTCTAAGTTGTGGGTCTTGTCTGAGTCGTGGGTCTGGTCTAAGTTATGGGTCTGGTCTAAGTTGTGGGTCTGGTCTGAGTTGTGGATCTGGTCTAAGTTGTGGGTCTGGTCTAAGTTATGGGTCTGGTCTAAGTTGTGGGTCTGGTCTGAGTTGTAGATCTGGTCTGAGTTGTGGGTCTGGTCTGTAAAAGGTCAAGGTCATGACCTTTTGGCAAGGTCAGTGACATTTTTTGACATTTTTGTACAAATTATATAATTTTTCTTTCTATTTTTTCCATCCATAATTTTGTGAAGACACATGTAGATGTTTTTATTTATATCCCAACAAAATGCTCTTTTAAATGGTATATAGCATTTGTATATTAGCCTAGTATAGTAGCCTAGAGTGGCTTAAAACTCTACTGGCCTCTACTGGTGGTTGGCTCTCACTGCGGTATTGTATCACTTCCTGTTCCGGAGCACAGCGGTGTTTTTCTGTATCTGTTAGCTGTTTAATCTGCGCAGTTAGATTGATCTAGTTATCTAGATAACGATTTGTTTCCCAGTGTTACGTGCTTAACTAAAGCAGTCCTTCTGCTGAATCACCTCTAAATTATTTACACATTATTCACTTTGCGTGTTTTTAGGAATCCGCTAGCTTAGCGCAGCTACTAGCTCTTAGCCGGTTTAGCATGGCGGCTTCTCCTGTCTCTCCCGCACTTTTCTGCTCTGGGTGTGGAATGTTTAGTTATTCCTCCGCCTCCTTTAGCAGTAACGGTACTTGTAATAAGTGTAGCTTATTCGTAGCTTTGGAGGCCAGGCTGGGCGAATTGGAGACTCGGCTCCGCACCGTGGAAAATTCTACAGCTAGCCAGGCCCCTGTAGTCGGTGCGGACCAAGGTAGCTTAGCCGCCGTTAGTTCCCTTCCAGCAAATCCCGAGCAGCTGGGAAAGCAGGCCGACTGGGTGACTGTGAGGAGGAAGAGTAGCCCTAAACAGAAGCCCCGTGTACACCGCCAACCCGTTCACATTTCTAACCGTTTTTCCCCACTCGACGACACACCCGCCGAGGATCAAACTCTGGTTATTGGCGACTCTGTTTTGAGAAATGTGAAGTTAGCGACACCAGCAACCATAGTCAATTGTCTTCCGGGGGCCAGAGCAGGCGACATTGAAGGAAATTTGAAACTGCTGGCTAAGGCTAAGCGTAAATTTGGTAAGATTGTAATTCACGTCGGCAGTAATGACACCCGGTTACGCCAATCGGAGGTCACTAAAATTAACATTGAATCGGTGTGTAACTTTGCAAAAACAATGTCGGACTCTGTAGTTTTCTCTGGGCCCCTCCCCAATCGGACCGGGAGTGACATGTTTAGCCGCATGTTCTCCTTGAATTGCTGGCTGTCTGAGTGGTGTCCAAAAAATGAGGTGGGCTTCATAGATAATTGGAAAAGCTTCTGGGGAAAACCTGGTCTTGTTAGGAGAGACGGCATCCATCCCACTTTGGATGGAGCAGCTCTCATTTCTAGAAATCTGGCCAATTTTCTTAAATCCTCCAAACCGTGACTATCCAGGGTTGGGACCAGGAAGCAGAGTTGTAGTCTTACACACCTCTCTGCAGCTTCTCTCCCCCTGCCATCCCCTCATTACCCCATCCCCGTAGAGACGGTGCCTGCTCCCAGACCACCAATAACTAGCAAAAATCTATTTAAGCATAAAAATTCAAAAAGAAAAAATAGTATAGCACCTTCAATTGCACCACAGACTAAAACAGTTAAATGTGGTCTATTAAACATTAGGTCTCTCTCTTCTAAGTCCCTGTTGGTAAATGATATAATAATTGATCAACATATTGATTTATTCTGCCTTACAGAAACCTGGTTACAGCAGGATGAATATGTTAGTTTAAATGAGTCAACACCCCCGAGTCACACTAACTGTCAGAATGCTCGTAGCACGGGCCGGGGCGGAGGATTAGCAGCAATCTTCCATTCCAGCTTATTAATTAATCAAAAACCCAGACAGAGCTTTAATTCATTTGAAAGCTTGACTCTTAGTCTTGTCCATCCAAATTGGAAGTCCCAAAAACCAGTTTTATTTGTTATTATCTATCGTCCACCTGGTCGTTACTGTGAGTTTCTCTGTGAATTTTCAGACCTTTTGTCTGACTTAGTGCTTAGCTCAGATAAGATAATTATAGTGGGCGATTTTAACATCCACACAGATGCTGAGAATGACAGCCTCAACACTGCATTTAATCTATTATTAGACTCTATTGGCTTTGCTCAAAAAGTAAATGAGTCCACCCACCACTTTAATCATATCTTAGATCTTGTTGTGACTTATGCTATGGAAAATGAAGACTTAACAGTATTCCCTGAAAACTCCCTTCTGTCTGATCATTTCTTAATAACATTTACATTTACTCTGATGGACTACCCAGCAGTGGGGAATAAGTTTCATTACACTAGAAGTCTTTCAGAAAGCGCTGTAACTAGGTTTAAGGATATGATTCCTTCTTTATGTTCTCTAATGCCATATACCAACACAGTGCAAAGTAGCTACCTAAACTCTGTAAGTGAGATAGAGTATCTCGTCAATAGTTTTACATCCTCATTGAAGACAACTTTGGATGGTGTAGCTCCTCTGAAAAAGAGAGCTTTAAATCAGAAGTGCCTGACTCCGTGGTATAACTCACAAACTCATAGCTTAAAGCAGATAACCCGTAAGTTGGAGAGGAAATGGCGTCTCACTAATTTAGAAGATCTTCACTTAGCCTGGAAAAAGAGTCTGTTGCTCTATAAAAAAGCCCTCCGTAAAGCTAGGACATCTTTCTACTCATCACTAATTGAAGAAAATAAGAACAACCCCAGGTTTCTTTTCAGCACTGTAGCCAGGCTGACAAAGAGTCAGAGCTCTATTGAGCTGAGTATTCCATTAACTTTAACTAGTAATGACTTCATGACTTTCTTTGCTAACAAAATTTTAACTATTAGAGAAAAAATTACTCATAACCATCCCAAAGACGTATCATTATCTTTGGCTGCTTTCAGTGATGCCGGTATTTGGTTAGACTCTTTCTCTCCGATTGTTCTGTCTGAGTTATTTTCATTAGTTACTTCGTCCAAACCATCAACATGTTTATTAGACCCCATTCCTACCAGGCTGCTCAAGGAAGCCCTACCATTATTTAATGCGTCGATCTTAAATATGATCAATCTATCTTTATTAGTTGGCTATGTACCACAGGCTTTTAAGGTGGCAGTAATTAAACCATTACTTAAAAAGCCATCACTTGACCCAGCTATCTTAGCTAATTATAGGCCAATCTCCAACCTTCCTTTTCTCTAAAAAATTCTTGAAAGGGTAGTTGTAAAACAGCTAACTGATCATCTGCAGAGGAATGGTCTATTTGAAGAGTTTCAGTCAGGTTTTAGAATTCATCATAGTACAGAAACAGCATTAGTGAAGGTTACAAATTATCTTCTTATGGCCTCAGACAGTGGACTCATCTCTGTGCTTCTTCTGTTAGACCTCAGTGCTGCTTTTGATACTGTTGACCATAAAATTTTATTACAGAGATTAGAGCATGTCATAGGTATTAAAGGCACTGCGCTGCGGTGGTTTGAATCATATTTGTCTAATAGATTACAATTTGTTCATGTAAATGGGGAATCTTCTTCACAGACTAAAGTTAATTATGGAGTTCCACAAGGTTCTGTGCTAGGACCAATTTTATTCACTTTATACATGCTTCCCTTAGGCAGTATTATTAGACGGTATTGCTTAAATTTTCATTGTTACGCAGATGATACCCAGCTTTATCTATCCATGAAGCCAGAGGACACACACCAATTAGCTAAACTGCAGGATTGTCTTACAGACATAAAGACATGGATGACCTCTAATTTCCTGCTTTTAAACTCAGATAAAACTGAAGTTATTGTACTTGGCCCCACAAATCTTAGAAACATGGTGTCTAACCAGATCCTTACTCTGGATGGCATTACCCTGACCTCTAGTAAGACTGTGAGAAATCTTGGAGTCATTTTTGATCAGGATATGTCATTCAAAGCGCATATTAAACAAATATGTAGGACTGCTTTTTTGCATTTACGCAATATCTCTAAAATTAGAAAGGTCTTGTCTCAGAGTGATGCTGAAAAACTAATTCATGCATTTATTTCCTCTAGGCTGGACTATTGTAATTCATTATTATCAGGTTGTCCTAAAAGTTCCCTAAAAAGCCTTCAGTTAATTCAAAATGCTGCAGCTAGAGTACTGACGGGGACTAGAAGGAGAGAGCATATCTCACCCATATTGGCCTCTCTTCATTGGCTTCCTGTTAATTCTAGAATAGAATTTAAAATTCTTCTTCTTACTTATAAGGTTTTGAATAATCAGGTCCCATCTTATCTTAGGGACCTCATAGTACCATATCACCCCAATAGAGCGCTTCGCTCTCAGACTGCAGGCTTACTTGTAGTTCCTAGGGTTTGTAAGAGTAGAATGGGAGGGAGAGCCTTCAGCTTTCAGGCTCCTCTCCTGTGGAACCAGCTCCCAATTCAGATCAGGGAGACAGACACCCTCTCTACTTTTAAGATTAGGCTTAAAACTTTCCTTTTTGCTAAAGCTTATAGTTAGGGCTGGATCAGGTGACCCTGAACCATCCCTTAGTTATGCTGCTATAGACTTAGACTGCTGGGGGGTTCCCATGATGCACTGAGTGTTTCTTTCTCTTTTTGCTCTGTATGCACCACTCTGCATTTAATCATTAGTGATCGATCTCTGCTCCCCTCCACAGCATGTCTTTTTCCTGGTTCTCTCCCTCAGCCCCAACCAGTCCCAGCAGAAGACTGCCCCTCCCTGAGCCTGGTTCTGCTGGAGGTTTCTTCCTGTTAAAAGGGAGTTTTTCCTTCCCACTGTCGCCAAGTGCTTGCTCACAGGGGGTTGTTTTGACCGTTGGGGTTTTTCTGTAATTATTGTATGGCCTTGCCTTACAATATAAAGCGCCTTGGGGCAACTGTTTGTTGTGATTTGGCGCTATATAAAAAAATTGATTGATTGATTGATTGATAGTAGGAGGTAGACACCAGCTTTGTTTTTGTTTACAACAACCAAAGATCAGTGTTACAAGCTGAGCCACAGGGAGTGCAAGAGGTAGCAGACCTGTCATCCACTCAAGAGGAGGCTGACACACGTATGCTGCTCCATGCTTGTCATGCCTCAAGGACTGGTCACAAATCTGTCATCCTTGTGTCTGATGATACTGATGTCTTGGTACTATGTCTAGCTACCAGTGATTCACTCATGTGTGACCTGTTCCTGAAGACAGGGACAAAAAAAATCTCACTAGTTATATAAGCATCTCTCAGCTTGCCAGTGGTCTAGGATCACAGTTGTGTCAGGTGTTGCCTGGTATACATGCATACACAGGTTGTGACACAGTAAGTGCATTTGTAGGTTGTGGTAAAGTGTCAGCCTTAAAATTGCTTCAGAGGAATGAAACCTTCTGTGAGACCTTCAAGAAGATGGGGAGAGACTGGACCTTGTCACCGGAGTTGTATGAAGGGTTACAAGAATTTACATGTAAACTGTACAGCTCCAAGTCCAGAATCACCAACATGAGCGAAATGAGGTATGGACTTTTCTGTGCAAAGAAAGGCATAGAATCCTGGCAGTTACCTCCTTGTTCAGATTCTCTCAGGAAGCACTGTCTCAGAGCTAACTATCAAAGTGCTATCTGGAGGAGATGCCTTGAGAACAACCCTGAGGTTCCTTCCCTAGTTGAGCATGGTTGGTCTAGAGCTGGTCAAGATGGTGACTTGAACCTCTCTGTAGACTGGTTCAGTGTCCCCACTGGTCCACAAGCAGTACTTGAGTTTCCTGTTCATGCAGAAGGGACTGTGTCACTCAGTCGTGTCAGTGTGTTGTCAACAACTTGGCCTGCACTGACCTATGTCATGCAAGACAGTGCAAAAATCAGAAGGATGACACTGCTGATGATGATCAGTCCTATTCCTCTGATGATGAGGAGGAGGAATTTCATAACCTTGATTCAATGCAAAGACAAGCATGGCCATGTATTTTCAAACGTGATTGTATAGTAAGGTTGTGTAATTATTTGCTTATCTTGATGATCTATCTTAATTGTTAGTTGTCAGTCTGGTCCACATTCCAGTAATGAAACTAGATTTGTGTTGAACTGTTGATGTACAAGTTATTTGGTAATCAGTAAATGTTCTGTGCAAGTTCCAAACTGTTACTGATAAGATGAAGCATGATGAAATGCTATTCAAGGTTATTAAAGCTTTAAATGATCTAGTCTGTTGAAAAGTTGTAACGGCTCTGATTGAGGTATTTTCAATCTTTAACATGTTTACTAATGTTCTCGTACTTTATCCAAGACTGTTTTAGATTTTTAAGATATTCTGAGTGCGTTTCCACTCCTTGACATGTTTTTTAATGCTTCATAGTTGTCCAACTTTGGTTTAAGGTTTTCTGTGTGTTTATATTGACTGGCTTAAGGTTATCTGATTGTGCTCACTCTTTGCCCATATGCTATACAAGACTGATTCTTGTCTTTTCTTTGTATGCTATGTACAGAAACCAAACATTTGCAACAAAGCACAAGATATTCCAATAAACATATATGTTATTTGTCTGTACAAACAGCAATATACTGGTGGGGATTTTACAAATAATTATATATAATAATCACAGTATGTTTCAGAAACCTGAGTGGGAAAACAAATGTAAAATGTACAAATAACATGTTGCAGTAAGCCTTAAAAATGTTGCCAGCCTGAGAAAGAGGTTGTGACCTTGACCTTTCACTGCAAAGTTATTTTTGTAATTGGATATTCAAGAAACAAAAACTTAGGAATCCATTTATCATTTGTTGTTCATAAAATAAAGGATGGGAAAATTGAGAGATAATACAAAATTTGTGGAAAAATGTCATTGACCTTGTCAAAAGGTCATGACCTTGACCTTCTACAGCAATGCTAATGTCATAATTGGGTTTGTCATACCCCAAAACATAGGAATCCATGTCTCACCTGTTGTTATACCATTTTTAGATTTTCAACTACTTCACTATTTTGCATTGGTTCGTCTGCAAAATTTTTCTCAACCTTAGATTATGTTAGGTGCCATAACTTCTAACAGCTACTCTTGTTAGATGGCCATCATGTATCATTGAAAAGCTGAGATTCAAGGCTTTCACAAAAGGTATGGTAGCCTTTGCCACTTTTTCAGTAACGACCAACACCTCTGGCTCACGGTCTACATGGGTCTGTTGATGACTTCCTGTCTGTCTGTTGATGACTTCCTGTCTGTCTGTTGTTGACCTCCTGTCTGTCTGTTGATGACTTCCTGTCTTTCAGTATATGACTTCCTGTCTGTCTGTTGTTGACCTCCTGTCTTTCAGTATATGACTTCCTGTCTGTCTGTTGATGACTTCCTGTTTTTCAGTATATGACTTCCTGTCTCTCTGTTGATGACTTCCTGTCTGTCTGCTGATGACTTCCTGTCTCTCTGTTGTTGACTTCCTGTCTGTCTGTTGATGACTTCCTGTCTCTCTGTTTGTGATGTCTCATCTCTCTGTTGATGACTTCCTGTCTTTCAGTATATGACTTCCTGTCTGTCTGTTGATGACTTCCTGTCTCTCTGTTGACTTCCTGTCTGTCTGTTGATGACTTCCTGTCTCTCTGTTGTTGACTTCCTGTTTGTCTGCTGATGACTTCCTGTCTCTCTGTTGTTGACTTCCTGTCTGTCTGTTGATGACTTCCTGTCTTTCTGTATGACTTCCTGTCTCTCTGTTGATGGCTTCCTGTCTTTCAGTATATGACTTCCTGTCTGTCTGTTGATGACTTCTCGTCTTTCAGTATATGACTTCCTGTCTCTCTGTTGTTGACTTCCTGTCTGTCTGTTGATGACTTCCTGTCTTTCAGTATATGACTTCCTGTCTCTCTGTTGTTGACTTCCTGTCTGTCTGTTGATGACTTCCTGTCTCTTTGTTGATGACTTCCCGTCTTTCAGTATTTGACTTCCTGTCTCTCTGTTGTTGACTTCCTGTCTGTCTGTTGATGACTTCCTGTCTTTCAGTATATGACTTCCTGTCTGTCTGTTTGTTGATGACTTCTTGTATTTCAGTATATGACTTCCTGTCTCTCTGTTGTTGACTTCCTGTCTGTCTGTTGATGACTTCCCGTCTGTCTGTTGATGACTTCCCGTCTCTCTGTTTGTGATGTCTCATCTATCTGTTGATGACTTCCTGTATGTTTGTTGACCATTTCTTGTCTGTCTGTTGATGACTTCCTGTCTGTCTGTTGATGACTTCCTGTCTTTCAGTATATGACTTCCTGTCTCTCTGTGGTTGACTTCCTGTCTGTCTGTTGATGACTTCCTGTCTCTCTGTTTGTGATGTCTCATCTATCTGTTGATGACTTCCTGTCTCTCTGTTGATGACTTCCCGTCTTTCAGTATATGACTTCCTGTCTCTCTGTTGTTGACTTCCTGTCTGTCTGTTGATGACTTCCTGTCTCTCTGTTGATGACTTCCTGTCTTTCAGTATATGACTTCCTGTCTCTCTGTTGATGACTTCCTGTCTTTCAGTATATGAGTTCCTGTCTGTCTGTTGATGACTTCTCGTCTTTCAGTATATGACTTCCTGTCTCTCTGTTGTTGACTTCCTGTCTGTCTGCTGATGACTTCCTGTCTCTCTGTTGTTGACTTCCTGTCTGTCTGTTGATGACTTCCTGTCTCTCTGTTTGTGATGTCTCATCTCTCTGTTGATGACTTCCTGTCTTTCAGTATATGACTTCCTGTCTGTCTGTTGATGACTTCCTGTCTCTCTGTTGACTTCCTGTCTGTCTGTTGATGACTTCCTGTCTCTCTGTTGTTGACTTCCTGTTTGTCTGCTGATGACTTCCTGTCTCTCTGTTGTTGACTTCCTGTCTGTCTGTTGATGACTTCCTGTCTTTCTGTATGACTTCCTGTCTCTCTGTTGATGGCTTCCTGTCTTTCAGTATATGACTTCCTGTCTGTCTGTTGATGACTTCTCGTCTTTCAGTATATGACTTCCTGTCTCTCTGTTGTTGACTTCCTGTCTGTCTGTTGATGACTTCCTGTCTTTCAGTATATGACTTCCTGTCTCTCTGTTGTTGACTTCCTGTCTGTCTGTTGATGACTTCCTGTCTCTTTGTTGATGACTTCCCGTCTTTCAGTATTTGACTTCCTGTCTCTCTGTTGTTGACTTCCTGTCTGTCTGTTGATGACTTCCTGTCTTTCAGTATATGACTTCCTGTCTGTCTGTTTGTTGATGACTTCTTGTATTTCAGTATATGACTTCCTGTCTCTCTGTTGTTGACTTCCTGTCTGTCTGTTGATGACTTCCCGTCTGTCTGTTGATGACTTCCCGTCTCTCTGTTTGTGATGTCTCATCTATCTGTTGATGACTTCCTGTATGTTTGTTGACCATTTCTTGTCTGTCTGTTGATGACTTCCTGTCTGTCTGTTGATGACTTCCTGTCTTTCAGTATATGACTTCCTGTCTCTCTGTGGTTGACTTCCTGTCTGTCTGTTGATGACTTCCTGTCTCTCTGTTTGTGATGTCTCATCTATCTGTTGATGACTTCCTGTCTCTCTGTTGATGACTTCCCGTCTTTCAGTATATGACTTCCTGTCTCTCTGTTGTTGACTTCCTGTCTGTCTGTTGATGACTTCCTGTCTCTCTGTTTGTGATGTCTCATCTATCTGTTGATGACTTCCTGTCTCTCTGTTGATGACTTCCCGTCTTTCAGTATATGACTTCCTGTCTCTCTGTTGTTGACTTCCTGTCTATCTGTTGATGACTTCCTGTATGTTTGTTGACCATTTCTTGTCTGTCTGTTGATGACTTCCTGTCTGTCTGTTGATGACTTCGTGTCTTTCAGTATATGACTTCCTGTCTCTCTGTGGTTGACTTCCTGTCTGTCTGTTGATGACTTCCTGTCTCTCTGTTTGTGATGTCTCATCTATCTGTTGATGACTTCCTGTCTCTCTGTTGATGACTTCCCGTCTTTCAGTATATGACTTCCTGTCTCTCTGTTGTTGACTTCCTGTCTGTCTGTTGATGACTTCCTGTCTCTCTGTTGATGACTTCCTGTCTTTCAGTATATGACTTCCTGTCTCTCTGTTGATGACTTCCTGTCTTTCAGTATATGAGTTCCTGTCTGTCTGTTGATGACTTCTCGTCTTTCAGTATATGACTTCCTGTCTCTCTGTTGTTGACTTCCTGTCTGTCTGCTGATGACTTCCTGTCTCTCTGTTGTTGACTTCCTGTCTGTCTGCTGATGACTTCCTGCCTCTCTGTTGTTGACTTCCTGTCTGTCTGTTGATGACTTCCTGTCTTTCTGTATGACTTCCTGTCTCTCTGTTGATGACTTCCTGTCTCTGTTTGTGATGTCTCATCTCTCTGTTGATGACTTCCCGTCTTTCAGTATATGACTTCCTGTCTGTCTGTTGATGACTTCCTGTCTCTCTGTTGACTTCCTGTCTGTCTGTTGATGACTTCCTGTCTCTCTGTTGTTGACTTCCTGTCTGTCTGCTGATGACTTCCTGTCTCTCTGTTGTTGACTTCCTGTCTGTCTGTTGATGACTTCCTGTCTTTCTGTATGACTTCCTGTCTCTCTGTTGATGGCTTCCTGTCTCTCTGTTTGTGATGTCTCATCTCTCTGTTGATGACTTCCCGTCTTTCAGTATATGACTTCCTGTCTGTCTGTTGATGACTTCCTGTCTCTCTGTTGACTTCCTGTCTGTCTGCTGATGACTTCCTGTCTCTCTGTTGTTGACTTCCTGTCTGTCTGCTGATGACTTCCTGTCTCTCTGTTGTTGACTTCCTGTCTGTCTGTTGATGACTTCCTGTCTTTCTGTATGACTTCCTGTCTCTCTGTTGATGA
>NC_047116.1:99250225-99266177 GCF_902500255.1 Thalassophryne amazonica | reverse complement strand
GATGCAGATGTCTCACTGGACCAAGAACTATCATTTCAGTCTTATAGAGTTTAAAATTAGGAAGTTGTTAGACATCCACCTTCTCACTGATGCAAGGCAGTCTTCTCAGGATTTTATGTGGATGAGATAACCAGCAGTTATCGGTATGTATAACTGAGTATCATCAGCATAGCAGTGAAAGGTAAACCCAAAACACCACAATATGTGCCCAAGGGGAGCTATATAAAGGGAGAAAAGCAGGGGGCCTAAGATGGACCCTGTGGAACACCTAATTTCATGTCACTAAGGTTAGAGGTCGTGTTACTGTACAAAACATAGTGAGAAC
This sequence comes from Thalassophryne amazonica, assembly GCF_902500255.1. Lineage (NCBI taxonomy): Eukaryota > Metazoa > Chordata > Actinopteri > Batrachoidiformes > Batrachoididae > Thalassophryne > Thalassophryne amazonica. The sequence goes on along the minus strand of NC_047116.1, from coordinate 99,265,852 downwards.
GACTGGTCAGGTATGACGTCAACCATGCAAGGGCACTCCCAGTAATCCCAAAATGATTCTCCAGCCTATCGAGTAGAATATGATGATCCACAGTATCAAATGCAGCACTGAGATCTAACAGCACCAAAACTCTATTGGTGTCTGAATCCATTGCAAGCAGAAGATCATTCACCACTTTAGTGAGAGCCGTCTCTGTGGAATGATATTTTCCAAAAGCAGACTGCAGTGGCTCAAAGAGATTATTCTCAGTAAGGTGGTCCACAAGCTGCCATGAAACCACTTTTCCCAGACATTTAGAGAAAAATGATAGATTTGATATTGGCCTATAGTTTTTCAATACACTAGGGTCAAGATTAGGTTTCCTAAGTAATGGTTTAATCACTGCAGATTTGAAACATTTAGGAACAGATCCAGACATTAATGAGAGATTAATAATTTCCAGCACTGTCGGCCCAAGAGTGGACCACAGGTCGTTCAACAGTTTTGTTGGTATAGGATCAAATAAACAGGTTGTGCTTTTTGTAGATGTTACGAGTTTTGTCAGCATGCCTAGTGAGATACTATCAAATTCTGTAAATCTAGGTAATACCTCAGTAGTGGCGCCCACCTCAATGCAGGGTGTAGTGGCTGGGTTAAGGCATGCTGGGATATGTTTAACCTAATGTCGTTGATTTTCTTTTCAAAGTAATCCAAGTGTCATGGTCTGCCTTTGTCTCCCTCTCTCCTTTCCTTTTTAACCTCTTGTGTGTAGTTTGTCTGTTTTCCCTCCAGGTGGTGCACTGCAGAGCTGAAGAACACCTGCAGCTCATCTTCTCCTCACAGCTGACTCGCATGAGGGCTTGATCAGGAGCCGGCTACTTAAAACCCGGCTCTGAGCTTAGTCTTTGGCAAAGTCTTTGTTCCGTGACCCTGATTGGCCGGATTTGGCGCTTCCGTGAGCCTTCCATAATGAATCCGTGTCCTTGACCATGCCAGATTCTACACGTCGTCATTCCTGCCACTTCTATGTGGTCTGACGTCTGAGCTTCCTGTAGCTCATTTCCAGGTAACCTGGCCAATCTCTAATTCCAGTATTAGAGCTCGTTGATCCTTTTGTGTTTCCAGACACTTTCCTGCAAGGCTCCTATGCTGCTCTCTGCACAACATCTCTTTGGAACTCATCTGCTCTCTGCCTCTTAAGTGCACAGCTCTGCCCAAGTTAAGTTTGTGCATTTCTGTGAGATCCCGTTCTCACGCTGCTAAGACAGCTATGACCTTTACAAGTCATTTCTAAAGGCAAGTCCCACTTAATTGGAACTGTTTCCCAAGATGCTCAGCACCTGATCTCTGAAGATAATTCATGAACTGTGAACAATTCCTGAACAGAGAACCTTATTTCCTTGACAGTGAACTTTATTCCTGGACCTGAGAACATTCCTGTTTAAGTCTTGAGTAAACTGTTTATTGGTTAAGGCTTCCAATATTCGGAGTGCAGTCTCTCACCTGCGTCCTCCTAGTTCCTTGTCCTGGGCTCTCTGCATCCAACCTGGTTGGTTCCAGCTCCATATACGCCAGGACTTCAGCTCGTTCTCAGACTCCCAAGTCTGGCCCTGTGTGCTCTGCGGCTCCTAAACCTCCTCCACTATATGTTGGCCCGTCTCGGCTCAACAGGCTTCCTCCAGCTCAGCACAGTACTTTAAGTTATTTAGTGTTGTAAATAAAGCAATTTTCGTTCACAACCTGTTCTGGTTCCAGTGTTTGAGTCCAGCACCTTGTAACGGTCCGGTTCCATCCGGACCTCTAACCACAACACCAAGAAATCTTGTGCTGTAAAAGGACAGCGACTTACAGGTGGTTGTCCATGAATAAGTGTTGCCACCAGGTTGAACAAGAACTTTGAGTTATGCTTGTTTTTGTTGATCAAATCAGAGTAATAGGTCTGCTTTGTAGCCAGTAGTGCATGCTGATAGTCTAAGAGCATCACACCATGTAAGGTGGAATACTTCTAATTTTGAACTACGCCATTTTCATTCTAGACCTCTAGCCTTATGTTTGAGGTCATGCAAGTAGTCATTGAACCAAGGTGACTGTATTTTTTTTTGGGGGGGGGGGGGGGCGTGGTTTTAATATAGGTGGTGCAATCATGTCAAGTGTAGTTTTGAGCGCTGAGTTTAAACTGTCCACAAGACTGTCTAATGACTGGGCATTTTCCAAACATAAAGCTAAAATATCAGGCAGTCAAGCTTTGAGTTCATTCGAAGTTGAGGAGTTGATGTGTTGCCGGAATGACAAATATGGTTGTTGTTCCACTAAACATGGCAGCCTGCACGTTATTCATGGATTGATACACAGTATGCATCAACCAATTCTCTCTCTTTAGTCATACTGCCAACATTTAAAGTCCCTAATCTTATTTCCAAACTTCTGACATTCCTCTGGACACATTGGGCCTCATGTATCAATGTTGCGCACTTGTGGCATAAATTTAGGGCGTAAACTTGAAATACACCAAAGTTGCCGTGACATGTATCAAGCAGTGCGCACCTGCCCATTTCTGGCGTATGCCTGACGTGATCTTGATAAATGCGGCGGGTGGAAACGATCGTAATTATAATAAACACGCCCATAAATATTCAGACTCCGCTTCAGACACACCCTCATTTTACGACATGGAAGCCAGGAAGACGGCAAAGAAAAAGAACTCCACCAATCACGACGCGTGCCAATAGAGCGCCAAAAGCGGCCGTCGTATCAATTGTTTTGTAGTATAATCAATAAAGTGTTACAGTGGTCCCTCATTTATCGCGGGAGTTACGTCCTAAAAATAGCCCGAAATACGCGAAGCCGCGACGTAGTCAGCATTATTTTTTACAATTATTATAGATGTTTTAAAGCTGTAAAACCACTTTATACACTTTCACAATCATGCATGAACATTTTCTCACTTTTCTCTTGTGTGTAAACACTCTCAAAGTTAAAACCTTAGTAGGAAAAACTGTTTTCAGGCCCAAACATTTGTTTGAGAAACAAAAATAGAACATATTCCTATAAATAATTATGATGGCATTTAGAACTTACGAATTTAATTGTAACGATCAAGGAACGAGGTCGGACACATAACAAATTAATAATAGTGACTTGCCAGTATGTCACAGATCGGGCCTCTGCGTCCTGGCGCCGCGCCTTCTCCACTCACACCTCGCTGCAGCAGGTGTCCGTTTCCGTGTGACAAACTCAGTTATGAGTACAGCTGTTATTATCAATTTGATTGTCTAAAACGATCACACCACATAAAGTTAAGCTCAGCGCTGCTCTGGCTCCAGGCTCGATGTCTGGAGAAAAAGGTGAGCAGCGCTTTCTTTGCTGTCAGCGCTGTGGCCACGGATCGTGCTCGATAGACCAGCAATCCCGCAAAAGTGAGATTTGTATTGATTATTATGTAGTATGATCAGGAAGGTGTTATTTATGTAACATATGCATTGATTTGTATAATGGCACTGTTTATCATGTTGATCATCTTCATTTCTATGTGGATTCCAGCACTGGTTCATTTTGGAGTATAATTTATGCCACCTCTCGACCTGGTGTATATTTTCAGCGCAGCGTACGCCAACGACCACATTGATAAATGCCAAGTGGCGCAGCCGTTTTGGCGTACACCCCATATATGCTCAAATATCGCCGTACGCAACGTTGATACATGAGGCCCACTCTCCACATCATCTTCTTCATGCAGCAGCAACCCAATTTCTGCCAACACCTTGTTGAACAAGAGCACCAGTGCCAGATATTGTTAATCCAGACCTCGACTGATCAGGTATGGAAATTTTATTCATGATCTGTATGTTTGGCTTTGTAAATTTTACATAGGATACCCTTGTTGATATTATACAAGTAATGAATGTTTATGAGTTCAATGGTAAGAATATTTCATGAAGTGAAAGCTGGAACATACCATTCAACGAGGTGAAGCCGAGCTGAATGAAAGCATTCATTATTTGTTTTATCTAATGGCTAAATAGATCCTTGTCATTTGATATTTTCTTAATTTATAAACAACATAAAAGGGTCTTACATTTTGGTGTTCCACTGCTGCTAAAGACCAACACAAACTTTAAATAAGAGTCCAGATTGTGATGTGTAGTGATGCTGCGCACTGACTTCGTACTTCCAAAAAAAAAAACCCCACTTCTTGGACACACACACACACACACACACACACACACACACACACACACACACACACACACACACACACACACACACACACACACACACACACACGCACACACACGCACACGTGTGCATGCACACACAAAACAAATCCAGTCCGCTATAAGCCGTCTGGGTGCATGAAGAGCTGTTCAGATGAAAAGCTGACGTGATTTTTGGCTGGACTGAGGAATTAGCACCGTCAGTTAGCTTAATTAAATCTCTTGTGTCGTTGTCCCACATGCGCACACTCACACTAAAGGGACGCGCTTGTGTGCGCATGTACTACCAAAACAAGGACTGTGTATTTCCTCAATGCAGAGAAAAAAAAAAAAAACAGAGAAATTAGTCCAGCTTTTCATTCTAACTTCCTGCTAACAGCCTCCAGATGGCTTACAGCGCAGTGGATTTCTTTTGTGTGTGTGCATGTGTGCTCATTGTGTGTGTGTGTGTGTGTGTGCGCGCATGTGTGTGTGTGCATGCACATGCAGAGTGCAAGGTACCAAACATATGGAACCAAATTTGCACTCTATATGCAATGTAACACAAATGGGATGAATAATCCATGCCATGTGACATACAAAGCACCAATCAAATGACAAGGATCCACTCAGCTGCTACATAAACCCTACTCATTTGTCCGACCGTGTAACCTGCGCTCTGAATGCATTCGCTTGTACATCCATTGTGGATGAGATTTGACCAAATTTATGATGTGTGTCCTTCCTGCTACTCATTTATCTGGACTTGGGACTAGTACTCAGAATGCACTTGCTGTACACCCCATATGGCTGAGTTAATTAGTTTTACAGTATTTTCTAACTATTTTATTTTATGTATTATACTAGCCAGTTACCCAAGCCAGGGTGGATTTGATTCAGAGACTGAAATGAAAACTTCATCTTCACCAATAAAGCTATTTGCTCCCACCTATCCTGTGTTCTAGAGAACTGTTAGGGTGCAACTAAAGCTGCTGCAAGAAGAGACAGCTCATTGACAGCACCTCATGGTACACAACATCTTGTCTGTCCATTTAGTGTGAAGAGGAAGACTTTCTTGGAGGTTGCATTTCATGAAGCTGCCAAGTATAACATGCTATGTGATCAGTGGTGGGCACAGTTCCGATAATCCAATAAGATAATTATCAAAGATAATGTTTTCATTATCGGATTGTCTTTTTAGATAACTTTAAAAACCATTATCGGACTAATTATCTTCCGATAAATTTTTGTCCCATAACTTTTAGACCGATAATGTAGTAAACAAAGCTGAACAACGACAAATATTTTTAAAATTTAAAATCAGTTGAGCATCTACCTGTTAAAAGTTTCTTAACAGATGTATACATCTACCCTCTGCAAACAGAAGAGAGCTGCTTCTATGAGAAACTGCTCTATTCTCTGCAAGCAAAGGAGAACTGGTCACACACACACACAAAAATCATTTCCTTTAACACCATACTGATATGCTGGCACTATCACCCCAGTCATCCAGAGGCATACATTTTTAACTTGTGGTTCAAATTTTAACCAATTTTGGACAAGTTATTTAAAATTACTGTCATGTCTGAAATTTTATAAAGTGGAAATATTAGATATATGTTTTAGTTTTAAAGTAATGCGCTAATTTTTAAGGTTTTAGTGAGCACATGCTGTGTCCAGCAGTGCATTATGGGTAGGATAGGGTAATCTCAGTACGTTCACAACATGAGAAAGTACGTTCACGACAGGACAAATGCATTTCAGACACTCTGTTCAGGCTCCACGGACAACAGCATTAAACTGTAGTGCCTAAAACTCTTGTGAATATATTCTCTGGGTTTATAGATGTTATTGTATTTGCATTTGTTAAATTCCATGCATCTTAAATGTAGCAGACACGGATTATCTGGAATTTTGTTTTGGCAAGTTTTCACGGTCTCTGCTGCCATCTACTGGCCAGTAGTGTTCATGGCAGTATTCGTCCTGAAGCTGGGCAGACACTGTATGATATTTTAATCACTGTACTCGGTTTCAGTTCAAACTGTACCACAGACCGCACAGTGTAAAAGTTCAGAGCGCATGATTTAGGTTCTCACACACATTGTACGTTCAAAAACCACACGTCAGACTTGTGTTTCCAGAAGCAAAACGTAAACTTTTTTCCCCAAACTTAATTTACAAAAACTCTTGATGGGAGACATGAAAATTTAAAAACAAAACAAAACAACAACAACAACAAAAATTACAAGACAGCTCTGCGGTGTTTGCACATGCACAGTGCGAGCGGTTGGATGCTTGTAGCACTTCAGCAGCAGGATACCCTCATGCCGGCTGACCAGAATAATATCAAACAGGTTTGATTTTCATTCGACCATATGATCGGCGATCAGGAGGTGGTCGTGAGATGTTAAATGCAGCTTGTTACTCCATGTACACTACACGATGCAGGATGTGCAATTAACCTGAAACCCGCTCCAAAAAATTCTCGCATGAATGAAAAATCATCTGAAAAAGGGTCAAAACTCGCACAGTGTAAAGCCAACATTTATGTGTCAAGACAATATTGAGTACACATTTTAAAGTATAATAAAACGTGCGCACAACATCATAAAATGTGCGCACAACATCATAAAACATGCGCACGGCACAATATAATAAAATGAGTGCATATTCTCTCCACATGTAAAACATTTTGCGATGACACTTCCAGGGCTCTGTAAAAATGCCTGTTTTTACAAATAAAAAAATGGAATATTTTACAAAAGCACATTTATCTGTAAACACCAACACATGTCACATTAACGTGTTGGTTTACATAATGAATGACTGAACCAATCAGTGTTTAGCAGAGGCACATTTTACCCATAATCCTTTGCGATCTGTCTGTTTGTTACAAAACCTCAGAATTATTGCATTATTCAAGATTAAAAGATATATGTTATATTTTAACTTTGTACAAATGACAGAATTGACATTAATGGAGTTATTCTATCAGTATTAATGTTATTTATAAATCAAAACCATAAGTCAGCACTGCTTTATTTTCCAAGACCTCCGCCTGACCGGAGTGTTGTGATTGGGTAGAGAACTGGGCTTTGGCTGCTCTCAGCTTGCTTCTGTGCTGGAAGCCATGTAGTAAACAAGAGCTTCCAGCAGGGGGCAAGATGTTCAAAGACATAAGTGCGGGCTCATTGTTTGGGTCTATTGTCACTTTTGATGCTACCAGAAGCGAGCGTGGTGTTAAAACTCAAATTCAGTTTGTTAGTAGTTACAAATATACCAGAGACAATACTGGAATTTATCAGTTATCTGTAACTTCCGATACATTTTTGGGTGGTTTATCGTTTTATTTTTATCAAAATAACTTTTCAGTTATCTGATTATCTGTTATCGAAGTTAATTTTTTGGTTATCTGTGCCCACCACTGCATGTGATAAAGAAGGCTTAGAGAGAACCACACCATTGGTTTTTAGAACTTGTCTGTGAGCCTTGTTGATGGTCATGGCAAAGCATAGTTTAAAAGGAAACTGAAGCCTTCTGAGCTGGAAGAGTAGATCTGAAAGAATCATCAGTATTTGAGGGAGGAGGACAACTTCACCTTTGAACAGGCTTCAATGACGTACTGGTGCAGCTGGCAGATGACACAGTGAATCCCATTGGGACATCAACAGCCTATGTCACTCCTCATATGTCAAAGTATATGTGTTCCACGTTTGGCTCAATTCTGACGTACCGTTTGGACAGGAGATACACACACACACACATACACGTAAAAGTATACAGTTTTAGTTACAATTTTTATTGATTTATTTTGACTAAATCTTTTTGCTGTGCAATTGTATACTGAAATACTTCTTAAAAAACATTTTTGACAAACAAAGCTTGTCATACTTTTTGAAGTCCTGTTTACATGCGGACTTGAGGTGATGTCAGAATCTCTCAATTCAGTAGCGCGTTGAGAAACCGTGAATCTCCAATTTGGAAATATCCTTCTCATTGGAGAATACAGCCCGGTTGATCCGAGAGCTTGGACTGCCAACATTCTTCAGCCAGTGTTTCCTGTTAGCACAAGAGTCAATGTCAGGACGTTTGGACACCATTTCATCTTGAGACAGAGTGTAACATCAGTGCTGTGCCCCAGTATCAGCTGATCTGTTTGCTCATCACACTTACATTTCATGAACCTGATCATGTGGTCCTTGGACTTGACCAATTACTGTGCCCTGCCTGGTGTTCTTCACCCAGCCATTCAGTCCTAGACTCCGGCCCTTGTCCTCTGTGTACTTAAAAGAAAAGCCACAATTTTTGAACATTGAAACCTCTCGATGTTTTCTAATTCACTTTGATGTTGTGCATGTAACTCATTCAGTCTTTTAATGTAAGTGCTGCATGTTAGTGTTAGATAATATCTGTGCTAATTCCTTATGTTATGTTAGTTATCAAGTATTTCCTTTTGTTATCTGTTTGGAAGTGCCTGAAACCTGGTTTAAGGGGTCAACATAAGAGTTAAGTTTCACTTCCATCATGCATGCGCAAGTTTTAGATAAAGGGTGGGCTCCCCCTGTCTGTGGAAAACCAGTAAGATTAAGATTGTGAGACTAAACCACACCCACTGTAACGCTGACATTGTCTTGTATAAAAGTACTGTGTCAGCCATGTTTGTAGTTTTCCAAAAGATGGACTCCGTCTGTGGTGACCCAGGCCTGATTTCAAAGTGTCTTTCAATTCATTCAAACTGAGGAATATATCAATTTGGTAATTTGTAACGGGCAGTATATTACATAAAGAACCAGGAGAAATTACAATTGGTGCCATGACCCGGATGTAAATCTGTTACCCGCAAACAATTGTGGACCATGTGATTTTTTTACAACCAACATAAAAAGGTGCCTTGGTTGGGTAAGCAGGAAATCTGTTATAATAGAATTTCTACAATCCCAATTTCAATGAAGTTAGGACATTGTGTAAAATGTAAATAAAAACAGAAGACATGATTTGCAAATCCTCTTCAACCTATATTCAATTGAATACACAACAAAGACAAGATATTTAATGTTCAAACTGATAAACTTTATTGTTTTGTGCAAATATTTGCTCATTTTGAAATGGATGCCTGCAACACATTTAAAAAAAAGTTGGGATGAGGCAATAAAAGACAAGGAAAGTTGATGAATGCTCAAAGAACATCCATCCATCCATTTTCTTCCGCTTTATCTGGAGTTGGGTCGCGGGGGCAGCAGCTCAGGCAAAGCCACCCAGACCTCCCAATCCACACACACCTCCCTCAGCTCCTCCGGGGGAACCCCGAGGCATTCCCAAGCCAGCCAAGAGATGTAGTCCCTCCAGCGTATCCTGGGTCTTCCCCGGGGCCTCCTCCCGATGGGATGTGCCCGGAACACCTCTCCAGTGAGGCATCCAGGGAGAATATGGAAAAGATGCCCGAGCCAACTCAGCTGGCTCCTTTCGATGTGGAGGAACAGCGGCTTGACTCCGAGTTCCTCCCGAGTGACCGAGCTCCTCACCCTATCTCTAAGCGAGCGCCCAGCCACCCTACAGAGGAAACTCATCTCAGCCACTTGTACTCACGATCTCGTTCTTTTGGTCATGAGCCAAATCTCATGACCATAGGTGAGGGTCGGAACGTAGATCGATCGGTAAATTGAGAGCTTTGCCCCCCTACTCAACTCTCTCTTCACCACGAAGGTCCAACACAGCGACTGCATCACTGCAGACATCGCACCGATCCGTCTGTCGATCTCACACTCCATCCGTCCCTCGCTTGTGAACAAGACCCTGAGATACTTAAACTCCTTCACTTGAGGCAAGGACACTCCACTGACCTGAAGAGGGCAAGGTACCTCTTTCTGGTCGAGAACCATGGCCTCGGATTTGGAGGTGCTGATTTTCATCCCGGACGCTTCACACTTTTTGATGCAAACCACCCCAGTGCACGCTGAAGGTCCTGATTTGATGAAGCCAACAGAACCATATCATCCACAGGGTTAGGGTTAGGGTTAGGGTTAGGGTTAGGAATAGAATTAAGGGTCCGTCCCCAAAAGGGAACGGAGGTGCACGGGCACTCCCTTGACCAAAAGACCCCCCAAAAATTGGTGTAATAGAAGCCTAGGCAACCTCTTGTTGCAACAAAATTAGTGTGACACATGCCCCGTCGCGACGTTTCGGTCAAATTGGACCTTCCTCAGGCGTGGGAGCATGTACTGAAAATCTTGCAAAAAGCCTTAAAAATTATTATCCCTGTCCAGGGTTGCCAAATTGCAGTCACCGACTGAACATGTCTGAACATGCCTAAGCTTGGTGTGGAAATGAGCAGGAGAGACAGAGGCTGCCTTTATAGGGGTAAGACTCCGCCCCTGCATGAAACAGCAAATTTGTTTTAAGAAAAGAAAAAAGAAAAGAAAAGAAAACAATTTAGGTTGAAGTGGGGTTAAAGCAAAAGTTAGGGTTAGGGTTAGGGTTAGGGTTAGGGTTAGGGTTAGGGTTAGGGTTAGGGTTAGGGTTAGGGTTAGGGTTAGGGTTAGGGTTAGGGTTAGGGTTAGGGTTAGGGTTAGGGTTAGCATTAGCGCTCCGTCCCCGACGTGGAAACGGAGGTGCACGGGCACTCCCTCGCTCAAAAAACCCCCCTTGGTTGTAGTTCGTTTGAAGCCTGGGTCGGCGTCTGCCCCTAACAAGTGTCCAGCCGGACATTTCGGTGTCGGCGTGTAGTGCCGTGTCGAAAGCGCTAACAAGCTAGTTAGCTTGCAGAAAAAATTATTATGGCCAAAAAATTGAAAACAGTGCTCCGTCGCGACGTTTCGACCGTTAAAGGTCTTCCTCAGGCGTTGGAGCACGTTGAGAAAGTCTTAAAAAAGACTGTTGGGTCAGTGTCAAAGGCAGCAGGTAGCAGTCTCTGTCTAAACAAGTCGACGTTCGGTGTGGTTAGGGTTAGGGTTAGGGTTAGGGTTAGGGTTAGGGTTAGGGTTAGGGTTAGGGTTAGGGTTAGGGTTAGGGTTAGGGTTAGGGTTAGGGTTAGGGTTAGGGTTAGGGTTAGGGTTAGGGTTAGGGTTAGGGTTAGGGTTAGGATTAAAATTAGGATTCCGTCCCCGAAACAGGGACGGAGGTGCACGGGCACTCCCTCGACCAAAAGACCCTCCAAAAATTAGGATATATTAGAAGCCTAAATAAGTAACTTCTTCTTGTTGTAACAAAAATTTGTTTGGCCAAAAAATGAAATAACATGCTCTGTCGCGACGTTTCGATCTGTATTGATCTTCCTCAGGCGTAAGAGCATGTACTGAGAGGTATGAAAACTGTAGAAAAATTGTCCTTGTCCAAGGGTTGCAAATTGCAGTCATTGCCTGGACAGGTCTGAACATGCCTCAACTCGGTGTGGAAATGAGAAGCAAAAGACAGAGGCTCCTTTTATAGGGGTAAGACTCCGCCCCTGCATGAAACAGCAAAACTTGCATTGACTTATTTTTAAAAAAGAAAAAAAAGAAAAGAAAAAAAGAAAAAAAAGATAAAAAAAAGAGGAGAAAGAAAAAAGAGAGAAGAGAAAAAAAAAGAAAAAAAAAAGAAAAAAAAAAGAAAAAAAAGAAAAAAGAAAGGAAATTCAATTTAGGTTGAAGTGGGGCATAACAATAATACATTTAAAACCAAAAACTGGATGCCGCACCCACACAAAACATAATAAAGCAATACTTGTTTTATCCTCCCTTGACCTTCCATTGCTCAACTTTTTTTTCACTTAATTCTCACTGCACATATTTTGGTTAAAATTGGGGTCTCACTTGCCCTCACTGCGGTTAAGATTGGGGTCACTCCTGCCCTCCATAAACTGTGCGTGTACATATAAGCAAATGTGGTTAAGGTCAGGGTTAGGATAGGATGAAGGTATAATTGTATTATCACCAACACATTAGAGAATTGCTTTGTCATGCTAGTGTAAATAACCAACATCCAAAAGGAATAACCCTCTACTTATTAATCTATTTAACCCAAGTTTCAATGCCTGCCCTCCATAACTTCAACAATGTGTTTTCACAAACAAATTGTGGTTAAAATCAAAATTAGGGTTAAGGTTAAGGTTAGGGTTAGGGTTAGGATTCAGACATGTACTTACAAAATTAAGGCAACAACAAGCGTGCTAAAATTGTGGCTTATAGATGGGTACTTCTGAATCGAGGCGGCGCTGGCTAGTTAGGATTAAAATTAGGATTCCGTCCCCGAAACAGGGACGGAGGTGCACGGGCACTCCCTCGACCAAAAGACCCTCCAAAAATTAGGATATATTAGAAGCCTAAATAAGTAACTTCTTCTTGTTGTAACAAAAATTTGTTTGGCCAAAAAATGAAATAACATGCTCTGTCGCGACGTTTCGATCTGTATTGATCTTCCTCAGGCGTAAGAGCATGTACTGAGAGGTATGAAAACTGTAGAAAAATTGTCCTTGTCCAAGGGTTGCAAATTGCAGTCATTGCCTGGACAGGTCTGAACATGCCTCAACTCGGTGTGGAAATGAGAAGCAAAAGACAGAGGCTCCTTTTATAGGGGTAAGACTCCGCCCCTGCATGAAACAGCAAAACTTGCATTGACTTATTTTTAAAAAAGAAAAAAAGAAAAGAAAAAAGAAAAAAGATAAAAAAAAGAGGAGAAAGAAAAAAGAGAGAAGAGAAAAAAAAAGAAAAAAAAAGAAAAAAAAGAAAAAAGAAAGGAAATTCAATTTAGGTTGAAGTGGGGCATAACAATAATACATTTAAAACCAAAAACTGGATGCCGCACCCACACAAAACATAATAAAGCAATACTTGTTTTATCCTCCCTTGACCTTCCATTGCTCAACTTTTTTTTCACTTAATTCTCACTGCACATATTTTGGTTAAAATTGGGGTCTCACTTGCCCTCACTGCGGTTAAGATTGGGGTCACTCCTGCCCTCCATAAACTGTGCGTGTACATATAAGCAAATGTGGTTAAGGTCAGGGTTAGGATAGGATGAAGGTATAATTGTATTATCACCAACACATTAGAGAATTGCTTTGTCATGCTAGTGTAAATAACCAACATCCAAAAGGAATAACCCTCTACTTATTAATCTATTTAACCCAAGTTTCAATGCCTGCCCTCCATAACTTCAACAATGTGTTTTCACAAACAAATTGTGGTTAAAATCAAAATTAGGGTTAAGGTTAAGGTTAGGGTTAGGGTTAGGATTCAGACATGTACTTACAAAATTAAGGCAACAACAAGCGTGCTAAAATTGTGGCTTATAGATGGGTACTTCTGAATCGAGGCGGCGCTGGCTAGTTAGGATTAAAATTAGGATTCCGTCCCCGAAACAGGGACGGAGGTGCACGGGCACTCCCTCGACCAAAAGACCCTCCAAAAATTAGGATATATTAGAAGCCTAAATAAGTAACTTCTTCTTGTTGTAACAAAAATTTGTTTGGCCAAAAAATTAAATAACATGCTCTGTCGCGACGTTTCGATCTGTATTGATCTTCCTCAGGCGTAAGAGCATGTACTGAGAGGTATGAAAACTGTAGAAAAATTGTCCTTGTCCAAGGGTTGCAAATTGCAGTCATTGCCTGGACAGGTCTGAACATGCCTCAACTCGGTGTGGAAATGAGAAGCAAAAGACAGAGGCTCCTTTTATAGGGGTAAGACTCCGCCCCTGCATGAAACAGCAAAACTTGCATTGACTTATTTTTAAAAAAGAAAAAAAGAAAAGAAAAAAGATAAAAAAAAGAGGAGAAAGAAAAAAAAGAGAGAAGAGAAAAAAAAGAAAAAAAAAAAGAAAAAAAAAAAAAGAAAAAAAGAAAGGAAATTCAATTTAGGTTGAAGTGGGGCATAACAATAATACATTTAAAACCAAAAACTGGATGCCGCACCCACACAAAACATAATAAAGCAATACTTGTTTTATCCTCCCTTGACCTTCCATTGCTCAACTTTTTTTTCACTTAATTCTCACTGCACATATTTTGGTTAAAATTGGGGTCTCACTTGCCCTCACTGCGGTTAAGATTGGGGTCACTCCTGCCCTCCATAAACTGTGCGTGTACATATAAGCAAATGTGGTTAAGGTCAGGGTTAGGATAGGATGAAGGTAGGGTTAGGGTTAGGGTTAGGGTTAGGGTTAGGGTTAGGGTTAGGGTTAGGGTTAGGGTTAGGGTTAGGGTTAGGGTTAGGGTTAGGGTTAGGGTTAGGGTTAGGGTTAGGGTTAGGGTTAGGGTTAGGGTTAGGGTTAGGGTTAGGGTTAGGATTAGCATTAGCGCTCCGTCCCTGACGTGGAAACGGAGGTGCACGGGCACTCCCTCGCTCAAAAAACCCCCCATGGTCGTAATCCGTTTGCAGCCTGGGTCGGCGTCTGTTCCTAACTAATGTCCAGCCGGACATTTCAGTGTCGGTGTGTAGTGCCGTGTCGGAAACGTTAGCAAGCTCGTTAGCTTGCTAAAAAAATTAATATAGCAAAAAAATTGAAAAATGTGCTCCGTCGCGACGTTTCGACCGTTAAAGGTCTTCCTCAGGCGTTGGAGCACGGTGAAAGTCTTTAAAAAGACTGTTTGGTTCAGTGTAAAAAAGCAGCAGGTAGCAGTCTCTGTCTAAACAGTGTGAAGCTCGGTGTGGAAATGCGCTGCGGAGAGCCGAGGGTCCTCTTATAGGGGGCGTGACGTCAACCCCAGCCTCTGCTTCTGGAAAAAGAAAAAGAAACTTTTAACAAAAAACTTCAGGTGAAAAAAGCTTGGAATAGAACAGGGGTCAAAGGTCAAAAACAAAGGGATGACCCGTCTGTCAGAATAAAGGTAAGTATTTACATGAAAAGGGGTAAGTATATATTTATTTATTTATTTTTTATTATTTTAATTTTTTATTTTTTTTACCAGTTCCAATTTGGTTCAAGTGGGCTAGGGGTCGGGTTAAGATAGGAATGGGGTTAGGAGTCAGGTTAAGGTTAGGGCCAGAGGTTATGGTAGGGGTTAGGATTAGGTTAAGCTTATTAGGGTTAAGGTTAGGGTTGGGCCAAGGGTTAAAATTAGGTTAAATCGGGTTGGGTTAAGGTTAGGGTTAGGAATAGAGGTTAGGGTTAGAGCCGGAAGGTCAGGACCAGGGATTAAGGTTAGAGCCAGAGGGTTAAGGTTAGGGCTCGAGGGTTAGGACCAGGGGTTAGGGCCAGAGGGTTAGGGCCAGGGGTCAGGGTAGAGTCAGAGGGTTAAAACCAGGGGTTAGGGTTAGGGCCAGAGGGTTAGGACCAAAGGTTAGGGTTAGGTCCAGGAACAAGGATTAGGTTAAGGGTTAGGGTTAGGGTTAGGGTTAGGGTTAGGGTTAGGGTTAGGGTTAGGGTTAGGGTTAGGGTTAGGGTTAGGGTTAGGGTTAGGGTTAGGGTTAGGGTTAGGGTTAGGGTTAGGGTTAGGGTTAGGGTTAGGGTTAGGGTTAGGGTTAGGGTTAGGGTTAGGGTT